>NC_134397.1:245353120-245431536 GCF_050003625.1 Haematobia irritans | reverse complement strand
TAGGAGTACAATTAGTAGTGTAGTCAAGTGTGCCAAATTTTATTGAAATCGGTTCAGATTTAGATATAGCTCCCATATATATCGTTCGCCCGATTTACACTCATATAACCACAGTGGCCAACCTTTTACTCCGATTTAATTGAAATTTTGCAAAGGGAGTAGAATTAGCATTGTAGCTATGCGTGCCAAATTTGGTTGAAATCGGTTCAGATTTAGATATATCTCTCATATATATGTATGTTTTTCTGATTTCGACAAAAATGGTTAAAATACCAACATTTTCCTTGTAAAATCGCTACTGCTTAGTCGAAAAGTTGTATATCGAGCGATAAATCATAAATAAATTTTTGCGAAGTTTTTTTACTAACATTGTGTTCCACCCTAGTACATTAGCCGACTTAAATTTTGAGTCTATAGATTTTGTAGAATTCTATCAAATTCTGTCCAGATGGAGCGATATTTAAATGTATGTATTTGGGACAAACCTTTATATATAACCCCCAACACATTTGACGGATGTGATATGGTATCGGAAATTTAGATCCCCGTGTAAAAATTGGAGGATCCAATCCTATCTAATAATATCAAATTGGATCTAATTGGATCTGTTCAGATATTGGTTCAGACATAATTAGATATGCACAGATATGCTATATATGGTGCTAGATCTGGTTAGATATAATTGCAGATCTCATCATATATAGTATAATATCTAATTATATCTGGCATATCTAATAATATATGTTTGGATAGGACCATATATAGCACTATATCTAATAAGATATGGTAGATATAACATCATATCTGACTATATATGGGGTTAAATACGGTCCAAAATATAATAAAAAAATCATGAACAAGTTAAAAAGATTTTTGAAATACACGTCTAAACCTCAATGTCATTATGTCAAATGTCAACGCCGTCAGGGGCATCACTTCTAAACAAATTTAACGCCAGACTAGCTGAGAAAATTAAGAAATTTAACATAATTGTTTTAAATGTGTTCCTTTGATAAAGTGTATATCGTTTCCTTTATTGCGGAGATTATGTAGGTAAGTAGATTGTATTTGTTATTTCCTTAGTAGTCATTTTCATATTGTTTTACTATTTTCTAGATTTGGAAAAAAAGGAAACCTCAATGGTATACTGGTTAACATGCCCGCCTTGCATTCAATAAGTCACGGGTTCAATCCCAGTTCCGACCAACACCAAAAATTATTTCGGCGGTGGATTATCTCCTCGCAGTAATGTTGGTGACATTTCTGCTTCAAAGATTCTCTAAGTTGTTTCAGCGCAACGTGAAATGCCGATAGGACTCGATTATAGCAAGGAGGTCCCATGTTATTGAGCTAATTATTGAATCGAGCAGCAGTCAGTGATAAGTGAGATGTTGATCACTGTGATGTCATGATGGTCTGAATAGTATGTATGAGCCTAAAATAACAGCCTATCGCTATATCTAACCTAATCCCGAATACACTTTAAATGTGAGTATTAAAAGCAACATAAAATTATATGGCAATTTTTATTGCAACTTAAAGAAGAATGATCCAAAACAATACTAATACTTGCTTACATAGTTCAATATATTCCCATATTTGTTTATTCCTATATTTGTTTAATAATTGTTTTTTTACTTAATTTCATTGCAGATTGCCTTAACGCTGTAATACTTTAGTCGCGTGTCTAAGTCCAAAGCAGAAGAAACAAACGAAAAAACCCTTGGACAACACTCTAACTCAACTGTCAATACTCTTAAATAGCTTTGATGGATCAATTTAAATCAAACATATTTATTATGCACATACTTTTTGTCTGTATTATTAAATAAAACAATTGATCTCATTTTATATACAAATTATGGGCTTTTATGTGTTGAAAGATCTCGAAAGATACAATTGTATCAAATAATATACAATTATATCAAATTAGATCTGATTAGATGTGTCTCATTTTTGAGATCTGATCAGATCCAATTTCATAGTATTTAGATCTGACCAGATATAACCATTTTTCGGATCTGCTCAGATCTGACCCTATCTTGGCTCAGATCTAACCATATCAAATCAGATACCCCAATTTTTACACGGGTCTACAAAGTGGTGCAGGGTATGTTACCTTTGCTGATTTCCGTTTGGAAAAAGTCGTGAGTCTCGTGAATTTGTCGTGAATCACGTGAATTGTCGTGAATCGTGCGTGAGTGTGAGTCTTTAGAAGTAGTTCGTGCGTGAGTACTGGTTTTCATTTCGTGAATGTGCGTGAGTGGGATTGGCTACCACACATATCGTGCGTGAATAAACATTTTGCTTCGTGAATTTGCGTGAGTGTGAGTGAAATTTCAGCCACGCGCCCACCTCTAATATAAATAAAGGGCGATTTCGATTCGCAAACAAATAGGTTGCCTTGGGGTTACATTACTTTTCCCCCCATTGTAGAGGTGGAGGGTACCAAAAATGGCCCGATAAGTAAAATCCTGGTATATAATATTAGCCAATATTAGCAAAAAAAAACAATACAAATTTGATTTTCTGGTTTCAAAACAAATCTACGATTTTAAATAAGGGGCTTGTAAGGCTATATAAAAATCTGAAACAACTATATTTTGCATATTTATTTAGGGATCCCGAATTTTGGCAAATCGTATGAAAATTGCAGACTAGTAGGAATTGTTAGACCTTTTGGTCAAATCGGACTAGCCTATCGTAATCCAAGCACTCAAGAAACCCAATCGAAAGATTGGTTTATATACAGTTGTGCTCAAAATAATAGTAGTGCTATGCTGAATTTATTTTTCTGCTTCTTCTATTCCTTCCACTAAAGGTTTATTTTATCTTTGTTTTTTACTATATCATTGTTTGGAGAGTGCATAATAAAAAAATACCGTTGATTTAACTTCTGATGCTATTGTTGTTGTAAAAAAATCGACATAAGAAGAATCCCTTTGCAAGCTCCAAAACAAATAAAAGGGTTATAAGCTAGCTTACAAACAATTAAAAGACGAAAATAATTTAGCTGTCCATAGTCCAAGAAAAGTCACTCTCCTTTCAAAAAAACATGTATCGAAAAGAATAAAGTATGCCCAAGAGGATTTCCATTGGTCAGTACAGAAATGAAGGAACATTCCCCAGTACAGAAATGGAGGAACATTTCCCAGTACAGAAATGGAGGAACATTGGATGGATGAGTCAAAAATGGTGCTTTATGATTGAAGAGGATCCCGTCTATATGTTCGGCAACCTAAAAACACTGAGTACAGTACCAATTTTACGACAAAAACTGTAAATCACGATGGTGCTTTAATTTATTTGCTACTACTATTATTTTGAGCGCAGCTGTATGAGCTTGTAATTTACAGACAGACGGACATAGCTATAAGACGTTTTAAAAATATATTGAATAATTACAAAAAAAAAAAAAGCAAAACGATATTTCGATATGTTGCAAATAGAATTTTATGGTGGTGGGCATTAAAACGGATCGAATCAGTCTATAATCTAGTCTAACCATGCAGATTTTATATAATTAATTAGTTATAGAGGCAATGCGCTATTATTGGCCTTTCTGGCTTATTGCATTGTCGTAAATAAATAAAAAATTACATCATTGATCGATTGAAGAAAACTCAATGGAATCAAGTTTGCGTAAATATTTGTTGGTTTACAAAAAGATGAAGTATTTTTAAAATTTAGTTCTGCCGGAGTCGAGGACCCCGAATCCAGCAAAGTATTCAGACTCCGACACTTATACGAGGGCAGTGCGGAAACTTCTTAATCTAGCACAAAAGTTAAGTGTTTTGGAAACTTCCATCCCTGTTATGAACACATGTTAAATTTTGTTTCGATCTGGCAACTCCTTCATATAGAAACAGGTGTCCAAAAAAAGACGCATCCGCAATTTCTTACAATGGAAAAATTAGAAATCGGTGTTGTCATTAAATATTTACATAAAAAAGGCTTATCGGGACAAGAAATTCATAATTATATGGTGAATGTGTAAGGCGAAAGTGCTCCTTCATATGCAACAGTAAAAAATTGGGTTGCTGAATTTAAACGCGGTCGTACAAGCATTGAAGATGAACCACTTAGTGGACGTCCAAAAACAGCAACAACAACGGAAATTGTAGCCAAAGTGCTTGATATGGTGTTAAATGATCGACGAATAAAAGTGCGTGAAATTGGATGGTCATCTCAAATGATCGAGTCCATTTAATTTTGCATGAAGATCTACAGATGAAAAAGCTTTCTGCAAGATGGGTGCCGCATTTGTTAACAGTCGATCAAAAACGCATAAGAATGAACATTTCTCAAGCTTGTTTGGATCGTTTTAAGCGAAATAAAATGGATTTTAAGCGTCGTTTCATAACTGTTGATGATGAGACATGGATCCACCACTATACTCCAGACACAAAAGAACAATCCAAACAATGGACTGAAGCTGGAGGAAATGCCAAAAAGAAGGCAAAAATAATTCAATCGGCTGGTAAGGTTATGGCAACGGCTTTTTTGGGACTTATTGATTGGCTATCTGCAAAAGGGTAAAACAATAAATTCAGAGTACTATTGCAACCTTTTGGATCAATTAAATGTACAAATTCGAGAAAAACGTCCTGGCTTACAACACCAAAAAAATGATTTTTCATCAAGACAACGCACCAGCGCACTAGAGTGTTTTAAGAATGGCTAAAGTCAACAAATTAAAGTACGAGTTGCTTGACCACCCACCTTATTCTCTTGATTTAGCTCCCAGTGAGTTTTACTTGTTCCCAAATCTAAAAAAAATCTTTGCTGGCAAGCGTTTTACCTCAAATGAAGATGCAATTACAGTTGTAAACCATTATTTTGAAGACCTTGAGGAAAACTATTTTAATCAGGGGATTGAATTGCTAGAAAAGCGTTGGACTAAGTGTATTGAAGTTTCAGGAGATTATATTGAAAAATAAAAATATTTTTGAAAAACTAACTACTCTCTTTCATTGATAGGCTAAGAAGTTTCCGAACCGACCTCGTACTATTCAGCCAGTGGTCATCTTCTCTTTTAACAATGAATGCTGTCAGATTCTATGTTCCAATAGCCGAATCCGAATGGCATTTCGCATTACAGTGAACCACTTAGGGAATCTACATAACACTCAGAAATGTCACCAGCATTACTGAGTGGGGATAATCTTCATCTAAAATACTTTTTGGTGTTTGGTCGAATGTGGGAATGAATCCTTCTTCTGTACCGATGACTTCCTCGTAACAGATATGGATATCGGATATATCAATCCTTTTACGTGAAAGTTAAATCGAGGTCGAGGTTGGTTAACCGCATTCCTTTTCTTCTGCTTGCAAGAAAGCTCATGTGGTACCTATATCGAGGTATCAAATTATGCTGCGGCTTATTTTGATCCTAACTGTTGTTTCTAAATAATTTTGAACCTATTATGAAGAAGCAAATACTTCATTCAAGTTACATTCAACTTTAATCATGAATATCAAAATGCGTTTCGACGACGGAGTACATAAATTCGATGCATTTGCTTTTTTCATTAACTGATAATGTGTACACAGAGCTGGACACCCATGGTCGCCTAAATTTTGCACAAATTGTGCAAATGTGCAGTTATTAGTTTCATTTTATTGTGTTAATAAAGCAAACGTCTTACAATAATTGTCCACTTTTGAAATGTTTACGGTTTTCAGTGTGTCCAAATTTTAGAGGTTTCACTGTATTAACGTAGACCTTTGAGTGATCTTATAACTATCGAGGGCTTTTCACTCTGTGGGTTATATCAAATTGATTGCTAAACTTGGTAGTTAAATAAGTAATGTAAGTTGATTTATTCATTTTTAAGGAATAGAGAACAGTTTGTCGTTTTAAATGAGGCTGAACCTAGATTGCTTTAACTTGTTTCTGGTTTGCCTCAGAGATCGGCGTTGGGACCGTTCTCGTTCATTATGTATGTGAATGATATCCACACAGAAAAAAAATTCACGAAAAATTTTCCAACTAAAGAATTGAGTTTTAAAAAATATTCAATTAAAAATTTATTTGATTCAACAAATTCTTTAATTGAAAAAGATCAATCACAAAAATTAATGGGTATCAACTAATTTTTTAATTGACTTTCAATTAATATTTTAATTTTCAATTAATTTTTTAATTGATACTATCATTTCTGTGATTGAAGACAACATTTCAATTAAAAATTAGTTGGATCAAATAATTCCGTGATTGAACACAAAAAATATATTTTTGTGTGCACAGTAGGTTAGGTTAGGTATCAGGCTCACTTAGACTATTCAGTCCATTGTGGTACCACATTGGTGAACTTCTCTCTTATCACTGAGTGCTGCCCGATTCCATGTTAAGCTCAATGACAAGGGACCTCCTTTTTATAGCCGAGTCCGAACGACGTTCCACATTGCAGTGAAACCACTTAGAGAAGCTTTGAAACCCTCAGAAATGTCACCAGCATTATTGAGGTGGGATAATCCGCCGCTGGAAAACTTTTTGGTGTTCGGTCGAAGCAGGAATCAAACCCATGACCTTGTGTATGCAAGGCGGGCATGCTAACAGTAACTCCTATTTTAGTGAAATGTAAAATTTCAATAGAATTAATGGAAATTTGACCTATGGCAAATTTATCACAAAAAATAGGAGAAAATAATTTTACGAATTATATGGTTTTTACTATTTAACTTTTTTGCAAATCATATCGTTTCCTGTGTAATTATTCAATCAAATCGAAATAATTTAAATTTTTTGAAAACTAGCAAAATATTTTTTGTCAAGATATAAATGAAAATAATTTCAAAATCCTATTGGTACTAGGTGATAAATATTTTTCAAAATATTATATAAAATAACTTACCACCACCATTACTCGATGTGCCAGGTTCCGAGTCATTTATATGCATTCCCACATACTCGGTAAGTGAATTAAACAATGACACTTGATTCGAGCTATTTGCACTTGATGTTGCACCAACACCCAAATGATTTAATCCCATATTTGTTGATGAGTTTACTCCTTGGGAAGATTTTGAGCAAGAGGGACCTGAATTATCATACATATCACTAGCAGATGATCCAGAATTGTTAATGTTCGAATGGTTTTGTATAATCTGAGGTGATGAATTTTGCAGCATTGGATCCATAATATTACCTACGATCGAAAAACAAAAATACACATTAATATATACCACGGGCGAGACAATAATAAAACTTACCACGATTTGGTAGAGCAATGCGATTGGCACCCTTTCGTTTGGAGCGCCGCACATAAGAGCGCGACGAAGTAAATGATGCACTAGGCATTTTCCCAACTTGTGTTGACGATTTACAACCTTATTCTAAATCCGAGGTGTTCCTTATTAAAATATCTTTCTTCACCATATACACAACAAATCCGCTATATTCAACCCTTCATACAACAAACAGAACAGCGAACAGCAGCAGCAGCAGTAGAACCACTACACGCACTGCTTTTATTGAAGTCTGGGATTTTTATTCATTCATTTTGTCGCATTTCAATTCATCATAGTATATTTTCATATATATTAAGGCCAACGGAGGTAAACTACAATAAATTTAAACAGCTATTAATTATTGATTGCAATAAATTCTTCATTTATTTCAGACTCCATTTATCATTCAAGGGAGAACATCACTTTTTAATGCATTTTTAACAACACACATACAAGTACATTACGTTTACTACACTTCCCAGCTGCACGGATAACAAAAGGAACGACGGAACGCCATTTTCGTTTTACAGAGTTACCAACATTTACAAAATTTTATAAAATTAATCTTTAAAAAATGTATTCGTAACATATATAGACAGATCTGGAGAGATCACTGATATTAAATATTTATATTGTCTGTAATAATCTTTCACAAAATCACCAATATCAAATCACAGTATGTATTATTAACCAATAACGTGTAATGGCAACCCAGCATTCCGCCCTTTCCATTATCCTAGTTCTTACTAGTCGTCTTAAAAGTGTTACCATATCATTGATTGTGACAATTTTTTTGTGTAATTCGATAACTCCGGAAGGAGTAATCGTAGAGATATTAAAAAAAAAGAGGCCTTTGTTTAATTTTTTTTTCATCCGCATATGTCATTGTTATAGCACTATATTTAATTATTTTCTAAACAAAAGACATCTATACACACACATACGTTTTTCACAACATTTTAAGCACACATTAATGTGTAGATAACAATACATATATATATATGAATATACACTAGAAATCATGACCGTACCACACATCCACTTTTTATTCGTTTTACTTTGTTCGACTTATTATTGATGAGAGCTATAAAAAGCACCAAATACTATTGATTTCATCTCCAGCAATGTAACGAAACATACGCGGCAATGTTTACAATATTTCTTTTAACAACAACTCAATTTTATCCACCAATTATAATTATTTACTTTTTCTTTGCATACTACTTATAGAGTATTTCCCTGACGAGTACCAAGTAATGGTTCCTTTATTAGATATTCGATAAATATGTATTCGATTTCATTGTATTTGTCATCGATTTTTGTGTTCGAGTAGTTGTTAGATTTTATTAACGTGTCCATCACATTCAATGATTGCTCAAATGGTTTCATGTAATATTGGCAACGCCAAAATTCATCATTCATTTTAAAGGAAATAATTGAGAGTTTCCCGAATCCGAAATAAAACTCGCCCCCCTATAGGTGGGTATTAAGTTCGAGTTTAGCCGCTAAAATCGCCAATTTTCACGATTACTTTTTTTTAATAAAATCTGTATTCGTGTTCTGTATTTTTAGTGAGAACTTCTCACATCGAGAAAGCATGAAACAAAAATTCCATTGTTCTTGCGGCAGATCCGATGGCAAATCCGGCTTCGAAGAAGAGCACAACAAGATCTCGTTTAAACTTTACATCTGTTTTGTTTTACTAAACTAAAAAATAAATTTTTAATCCGTTAAGGCCGGTACTCTGTTCGGTTGTCGCGTTGAAACTCCATACAAAACCACAAAATGCGAAAAACTAGCGAAATTTTTCCATTTGTGGTACTTTGTTTTTCTTTTTTGAGTTGAAAAACTGCCGTTTATAGCATGGCGCCATTTGCAATGTGAATTAAAAATAATAAATTTTAATATTTGTGTGGGTTTATAACGCAAACACGGATCATATTTTTGTTTCGAATATATACAAAGGATCAAAGGAATAGCAGATCAATTGCCCAAGGAAAAATAAAATGTTAATTTTGTAATAGCAAGCAGCAACCACCAACTTAATTCAATATCGTTCCCTGTTAAATATCGCACCCTGTTACCTAAATAAACCCCGCTTTCTATATGCGAAATAATGGTTTCTATACATATTTTTCCCAAGAATGAACATAGTGCCGGCCTTTAAGCGTAATAATTATGTTTTCAGCACATATTTTTTGGTTTTATTCGAAATATTTATAAGACGCAATTTGCTCCTTGTATTTCAAAAATGATTCTCTCAACAATATCCCTGCCAATATTTTTTGAATATGACGGCACTTCTGAGAATCCCCACCATGTCGAAAAAAATAGTATACGACATCCAAAACTCGTCGGAAAGGCGCCGTCACTATTGAGAACTGATTTTAATTAGAACTGATTTTAAATTGGCCGTTAGTGTATTCGGTACGTAAAGGGTGATACGGTCAAAATTTGGTGAATATAAACTTGACGTATTTCTTTCAATCCCTGCCAGCATTTCAAAGTTCCATTTCATCCTCATCGCTACCACAGACTCGTAAATGTCACCACAACCATCGCGAACTGTGATGGGGGAAGCATATCAAAAAGTACAAAATGTACATGAAAGTATTTTGCCATCACTACTGTTAGAAGAGCCATTTTATTTTTTGTGAAACGCCAAGCGCAACCAGCTTGTTATATTTTATTTAAATAAAAACGAAAATAAAGTTCTGAAAACATAGATATTACGCTTAAAATTGTGAAAGGTATATGGTGAACAATTTTTGACTTTCCAAATGGAATAAAGTGATAGTTTTTCAAATATTTTTCCAGGCACGCTGCCTCCATTGGGAATAAAAGTACTGGCTGATAGACGCTACAACATTTAACTTACAACTTGTAACTCAACATCAATCTCTTATTAATGCATAAAAATGTGTTAAATGTGATGTGATAGTCGTATAAATGTTATATTTATGAGAATTTATAAATGTTTCATAAAATTAATAAACATCTAAACAATCGTTTTTTACTTGACCACAATGATTCTTTTACAACTATCTTAAAATGCACCTGGTCTGATTGTTTGAAGGGGCTCTTATTGGCGTCCTTCTAAATGTATCCAGAAGGGCTCCTAATAATTGCACTCATGCGATACTTTTTTGTAGTAACTTGGCGTGGTACAACTTCTCAATAGTGACGGCGCTTTTCCGAGGAGTTTTGGATATCGTATACGACTGTTTTCGACGTAGTGGGGATTCTCAGAAGCGCCCCCAAATTCAAAAAATGTTGGCAGGGAATTTTGCATTTAAAAAACCTGAACACCCCTCATTTTGAAGGTGTGTGTGTGTGTAGAATGTTGCTCCTATTTTGATTTTGGAATTCACTCTTCAGTTGTCAAAATGCCGTCCAAGCAAGAAGAGCAGCGTATCAAAATTTTGCTCGCGCATCGCGAAAATTCGATCTACTCGCACGCAAAGATGGCAAAATCGCTAAAAGTTGCCAAATCAACCGTTACAAATGTAATTAAAGTGTTTGGAGAATGTTTGTCGACAGCCAGGAAGTCTGGATCGGGGGGAAATCGAAAACCGGAAGCCGCTGAGACGACAAAGAGAGTTGCCGGTAGTTTCAAGCGAAACTCTAACCTCTATCTCCGAGATACCGCAAATAAGCTGGGTGTATCGTCTACAACCGTGCATCGAGCCAAAAAACGAGCCGGACTATCGACTTACAAGAAGGTAGTGACTCCAAATCGCGATGATAAACAAAATACGACGGCCAAAGCGCGATCCCGGAGGCTGTACACGACGATGCTGACGAAGTTTGACTGCGTGGTAATGGACGACGAAACCTACGTCAAAGCCGACTACAAGCAGCTTCCGGGACAGGAGTTTTATACGGCAAAAGGAAGGGGAAAGGTAGCAGATATTTTCAAGCACATAAAACTGTCAAAGTTCGCAAAGAAATATCTGGTTTGGCAAGCCATCTGTACTTGTGGCTTGAAAAGCAGCATTTTCATAGCTTCCGGGACTGTCAACCAAGAAATTTACGTTAAAGAGTCTTTGAATAAACGTCTGCTGCCTTTCCTGAAGAAACACGGTTGTTCCGTACTGTTTTGGCCGGATTTGGCATCTTGCCATTACGGTAAAACGGTCATGGAGTGGTACGCCGCCAACAACGTGCAGGTGGTTCCCAAGGACAAGAACCCTCCCAACACGCCAGACCTCCGCCCAATTGAGAAATACTGGGCTATTGTCAAGCGGAACCTAAAGAAGACCAAAAAAACTGCTAAGGACGACCAGCAGTTCAAGGCAAACTGACTTTCTGCGGCGAAGAAGGTGGACAAGGTGGCTGTACAAAATCTGATGGCAGGTGTCAAGCGTGAGGCCCGGCAATTCGGTTTTGGAAAAGCGAAAGCCTAACTGAATATTTTTCCTGTATTTTATACTAATTGAACTTGAAAAAGAAATTTAATTTGATTTTTTAAATAAACGATTTCACCGATTTACACGCGTTTTCCCTTGACCAAATTTTGACCGTATCACCCTTTATTTTGGGCTTCCCATAAAGAATACTTTTAATAAAGTGATCACCTATTGCTGTAGTTATGTGTATACTCTAAAGAAGGTAGCACTAGACAAAGAAATGTATAGATGTTTCATGCTGATTCACAAATATTTTGTTTATTTTCCGTGCGCATTCAATTGCGTAATCATGTGATTTAATTTCTTGTAGAACGAGAATTTCCGGCAAAATTAAATACAAATTAAAAATCACTAATTTGCTGACGAAAAATGTCATCTACGGTGTGCAAACAAATTACAGCGCTGTGAATGGACTTACGTGGCATATATTTGTCTTGGCCTATGATAAAACCCACTCATATTTTTTTTCTTTTGTGTAGTTCCGTCAATGAAACGGTTTCTACTTGGCCCATCATATGATGCAGAACGCCATGGCTAATTGCGAGCCCCTAACTCGAGTCCATGTAAGAGGCCACTCATATTCTATTGCAACCACCCAATAAACACAAACGTTTGAAAAATACTAAAATTCAATAATTTTTCAAACATTTTTTCAAAGGATTAGGGTAATATTCAAGTTGAGATATTGTTGAGAAAATCGCGTTCTCAACAAAAAACAGACATTACCCTCAACAGTAAAATTCAACACAATAGCAATAATTTCTCAATTGTAATCCTCAAATTGAAATGCATCGCTACTCAATAATTTCTCAAACAGTTTTCAATGTGAGAAAAATAAAAAACTAGCATTGTTGCGAATACTTTCAAACCACAATTTGTATGAAAGTCAATCCTAGTTCTAACTGAAAGTCAATACTAAATTTCTAGGGATTTTGTAAATTTTATTATTTTTTCGTTAACAAATATAATAATCTTAAAAATAACATTAATAATATATGAAAATAATAATATTATACCAATCAAAATGTAATTATCTTATTAAACGTATTAATAAATAAAACTATGAATTCCATTTCCTCCATAATGTTGGTGTCATTAATATGCTGGCAATTTGAAATAATTACTATCGAGGAACTTGCTGGCTTGTGTGTTAGAATAGATTCCAGCAAGAGGAAATCACAAAATATCAAACTGATGACGGGATGTAAATTGATGTAATGCACATTTTCATCCAGAAGTTCTTGATATAGGAATTGTTGCACTTTGTTTTAATTGGTTGCACTTTGTAAGTTTTCTGAAAACTTTTTCTTTGTTGTTTCCTTCATCGGTTTTTCATCGGCCAACATCTTCCAAGAATATACCATTCAATGATTTTAGTTTTCTGCAAAACAATCGAGTTTTGTGATTTCCATTATGTTTTCATTTCACTTTTTATTTTGACTTACCAATTTGTATTTCTTCCAACTGACCACGTACTTCGTGATTTCCTCAAGAACGTTGGTGTTACAAAATTGTTGTTATTAAAATACTGGCAATTTTCAGGAACTTGATGACCAGATAATTGGAATAAATTTCCAGCAATTTCAATTCACAAAATAACAAATTAAACCGATGATGCACATTTTCATCCAGAAGTTCTTGATATAGGAATTGTTGCACTTTGTTTTAGTTGGTTGCACTTTGTAAGTTTTCTGAAAACTTGTCTTTGTTGTTTCCTTCATCGGTTTTTCATCGGCCAACATCTTCCAAGAATATACCATTCAATGATTTTAGTTTTCTGCAAAACAATCGAGTTTTGTGATTTCCATTATGTTTTCATTTCACTTTTTATTTTGACTTACCAATTTGTATTTCTTCCAACTGACCAGGTACTTCGTGATTTCCTCAAGAACGTTGGTATTACAAAATTGTTGTTATTAAAATACTGGCAATTTTCAGGAACTTGATGGCCAGATAATTGGAATAAATTTCCAGCAATTTCAATTCACAAAATAACAAATTAAACCGATGATGCGATATAAATTAAACTATCGATGTGATGCGAATTATCATCCAGTAGTTGTTGATAAGGAAAAGCATAAATACCAAGTTTTTTGGTTGCACTTTGATTTATGGAAACTTTCTCTTCTCGATAAGCCACTACCATTTTTCATCGGCCAGCCTCTTAATGTGTCCAAGAATCAGCATCCAAATATTTTAGTTGTCTGCAAAGAGATTTGAGTTTAGTGACTTCCTTAAAGTTTTCATTTCGTGTTTTAGTTTTACTTACCAATTATTATAAGCAATTTCAATTGATTATTAAAAAATTTCCACATTTTTGTATTTCTTCCACGAACTTTGTTGTCCAAAGTAGTATTGAAAACCATCCCAATAAACACAGGATGAGCGTTTTTCAAATGCAACACCTCTTCAGTTTGAGGGTAAATATCATTTTCAACATAAATTCAACTTGACTTGAAAAAGCTCATCTTCAATTCATCTTCAAATTGTTTACGAATTACAACCAATTTGGCAAAATGTTGACGAAAACTTTGAAAATGTGTTGAAGATAATTGGAGAAAACTTTGACAAAACACTACCCTGAAATGCAACGAAAAAACCACATGGTTTTCAATACTACTTTGGACAACAAAGTTCGTGGAAGAAATACAAAAATGTGGAAATTTTTTAATAATCAATTGAAATTGCTTATAATAATTGGTAAGTAAAACTAAAACACGAAATGAAAACTTTAAGGAAGTCACTAAACTCAAATCTCTTTGCAGACAACTAAAATATTTGGATGCTGATTCTTGGACACATTAAGAGGCTGGCCGATGAAAAATGGTAGTGGCTTATCGAGAAGAGAAAGTTTCCATAAATCAAAGTGCAACCAAAAAACTTGGTATTTATGCTTTTCCTTATCAACAACTACTGGATGATAATTCGCATCACATCGATAGTTTAATTTATATCGCATCATCGGTTTAATTTGTTATTTTGTGAATTGAAATTGCTGGAAATTTATTCCAATTATCTGGCCATCAAGTTCCTGAAAATTGCCAGTATTTTAATAACAACAATTTTGTAATACCAACGTTCTTGAGGAAATCACGAAGTACCTGGTCAGTTGGAAGAAATACAAATTGGTAAGTCAAAATAAAAAGTGAAATGAAAACATAATGGAAATCACAAAACTCGATTGTTTTGCAGAAAACTAAAATCATTGAATGGTATATTCTTGGAAGATGTTGGCCGATGAAAAACCGATGAAGGAAACAACAAAGACAAGTTTTCAGAAAACTTACAAAGTGCAACCAACTAAAACAAAGTGCAACAATTCCTATATCAAGAACTTCTGGATGAAAATGTGCATCATCGGTTTAATTTGTTATTTTGTGAATTGAAATTGCTGGAAATTTATTCCAATTATCTGGTCATCAAGTTCCTGAAAATTGCCAGTATTTTAATAACAACAATTTTGTAACACCAACGTTCTTGAGGAAATCACGAAGTACGTGGTCAGTTGGAAGAAATACAAATTGGTAAGTCAAAATAAAAAGTGAAATGAAAACATAATGGAAATCACAAAACTCGATTGTTTTGCAGAAAACTAAAATCATTGAATGGTATATTCTTGGAAGATGTTGGCCGATGAAAAACCGATGAAGGAAACAACAAAGAAAAGTTTTCAGAAAACTTACAAAGTGCAACCAATTAAAACAAAGTGCAACAATTCCTATATCAAGAACTTCTGGATGAAAATGTGCATTACATCAATTTACATCCCGTCATCAGTTTGATATTTTGTGATTTCCTCTTGCTGGAATCTATTCTAACACACAAGCCAGCAAGTTCCTCGATAGTAATTATTTCAAATTGCCAGCATATTAATGACACCAACATTATGGAGGAAATGGAATTCATAGTTTTATTTATTAATACGTTTAATAAGATAATTACATTTTGATTGGTATAATATTATTATTTTCATATATTATTAATGTTATTTTTAAGATTATTATATTTGTTAACGAAAAAATAATAAAATTTACAAAATCCCTAGAAATTTAGTATTGACTTTCAGTTAGAACTAGGATTGACTTTCATACAAATTGTGGTTTGAAAGTATTCGCAACAATGCTAGTTTTTTATTTTTCTCACATTGAAAACTGTTTGAGAAATTATTGAGTAGCGATGCATTTCAATTTGAGGATTACAATTGAGAAATTATTGCTATTGTGTTGAATTTTACTGTTGAGGGTAATGTCTGTTTTTTGTTGAGAACGCGATTTTCTCAACAATATCTCAACTTGAATATTACCCTAATCCTTTGAAAAAATGTTTGAAAAATTATTGAATTTTAGTATTTTTCAAACGTTTGTGTTTATTGGGATGTGGTTTTTTCGTTGCATTTCAGGGTAGTGTTTTGTCAAAGTTTTCTCCAATTATCTTCAACACATTTTCAAAGTTTTCGTCAACATTTTGCCAAATTGGTTGTAATTCGTAAACAATTTGAAGATGAATTGAAGATGAGCTTTTTCAAGTCAAGTTGAATTTATGTTGAAAATGATATTTACCCTCAAACTGAAGAGGTGTTGCATTTGAAAAACGCTCATCCTGTGTTTATTGGGCAATGATACCCGTTTTTTATGAAATCCCCTAGGTCTAAACGTACCATGACATTTTTTTGAGAAGTGGCAACTCTTAATGCTACTTGTTTCTCAGTGATGCCAATTTTGTGCTTTTAGCACTAAATGTAGTGCTTTTTGATTTCTAAAAAGCACCAAATTGCCTTTTTGGTGCCTTTTTAAAAAAATCTCCAAATAATTTCTGGCATTTTCATTTAGTGCTTTTGGGGCTTTTTCGTTTTGAATTGTATAACGTTTAATTAGTACAAAAATTAGGATTAGACTTTCAGGAGCTTAAGAAACTGAACTTTATTGTCAAATATAGAATTTGATTGTTATGAAGGTGGTATGGATTATTTTTAATTAATATTGTTATTGAGAGTATTCTGTAGAAATGAATTTTGGAACTTGATAAAGATGTCATTAAAAACCTTTGTATTAAATCCACAAAAGCACAAACAACTGAAATAAGCAATAGACTCCTTCCATATATTAATATTTTGAAAGACATTACTGATCAAACTGAATTGGATGAAAGCGTTAAAACTGATCATGGGGTATACTTGAATAGCGGTTCATAACTTCATAAAATTACAACTTCAATACACAAACGTTCTATAATACATCTTCGGAAGTTTTGTTTGTTTTGTTTTGTTTTTTTTTTTTTTTTTGAGTAGAGCATTTAATTTTCGATTTTGGTTGGAGGTGGTATGTTAGAATATATACAATATATTTATGGTGTGTTTCGGCCTTGGGGAGTTGGCAACACTGTTGTTTCTGGTGATTTACAAGAATTTACCGTTCGTTCTATGAAGCATTTCAATAAATGCTGGCGTCGTCGTTAAAGGTGTGATTTGCAAAATTGTCTCAAATTACAATGTCTGATTGGGAAGATGATAATGACCAGCCATGTGGTTCAAAGGCACAAAGTTACAGTTCCAATTCCCGGGGAGGTGATCATGAACGCAAACATTCATCATCGTCCTCTCGTAGGTATGATTTCCAAAATACTATCGATTTACCGGACAGATATGTAGGACGCATCATTGGGAGAGGTGGAAGCAACATACAAAAACTAGAGTCAGATTACAATGTACGCGTAGAACTTGACAAGCGGAAGGGAACAGTGACTGTGTCGGGCAACAAAAATGCAGATGTCGAGGATGCCATAGATCAGATTAAAAGTAAAATGTCTGATTCTGATAATCGCGGTGGAGGTGGTAGTGAAAGAGATCGTGATGGTTATCACAGACGAAACAATGACAGTTCACGAAGGAACAACGATTACAATGATGGTTCCAGGAGAAATAATGGCTATGAAAGTTCCAGAAGAAATAATGACTATGACGGTTCAAGAAGAAATAATGACTATGACGGTTCAAGAAGAAATAATGACTACAACGGAGGATCATCGAAAAGAAATAATGATTTCCACGAAGGATCTCGTAAAGACAATGACTTCTATGGTGGAAATAGTAATAAGTACTCCAGCCCAGCAGTAAAAAATGATACCTATGATAGTGACTCTGGAGTAAATAATGACAGTGTCATTGATTGGGATATGTTAAACAAAAAAGCGGAAATTGAACGAAAAAAGAGGTGGGCCAAGTGTCCACCATTGAAGAAGGATTTTTACGACGAACCGCCAGAAATCGCAAATATGCCTGCGGATGAAGCGGAAAGAATTCGCCAAATGAATAATAACACAACTGTAAGCAGAGTATTCGCCAAGGAAGGTAACGATGACATTCCAAATCCAGTTACAAAATTTGAACATTGTTTTGCACCATATCCGGATCTATTGGCTGAAATACAAAAGCAAGATTTCCAAAAGCCATCGCCCATACAGGCCCAAGCATGGCCAGTTTTATTAAAAGGGGAAGATCTCATTGGTATAGCCCAAACGGGAACTGGTAAAACATTAGCCTTTTTATTACCCGCTATGATACATACGGAGTATCAAAGTATACCTCGGTCACAGCGTGGTGGCCCTAATGTACTTGTCATGGCACCCACGCGAGAATTGGCATTGCAAATTGAAAAAGAAGTCAACAAATATTCGTTTAGGAATATGAGAGCGTGAGTATATCGTTGCCATTGCTAAATATGTATTAAATTGTTTCCATTATCTAAAATAGGGTTTGTATTTATGGAGGAGGCAATCGCCGAGAACAGATTGGATGTGTTGAAGGTGGTGTTGAAATTATTATCTGCACACCTGGTCGTTTGAATGATCTTATACAGGCGAATGTTATTGATGTAGCAACGATTACTTATCTAGTTTTAGATGAAGGTAAGCAATTATTAGGTTTAACTAAACAAAATATCTATAACCAATTCTCCTTAGCTGATCGTATGTTGGATATGGGGTTTGAACCCCAAATTCGTAAGATATTGTTGGATATACGACCCGATAGGCAAACTGTAATGACAAGTGCCACTTGGCCTCCCGGAGTTCGACGTTTGGCCGAAAGTTATATGAACAATCCCATACAGGTGTGTGTTGGATCATTGGATTTGGCGGCAACACATACGGTCGAACAAAAAATCGAAATCGTCGAAGAAGATGAGAAATTCTATTTGGTAAGCAATGAATAAGTCAATTTTTTCTTTATATGCTTAAGACGCTTTTTATGTTCAATCTCCGGCCATGATAAATCCTGTGTATAAAACACTTGAACACATTCAGGATTACAAAAAGGAATTAAAAAATTGAATTTGCCATTATTACAAAGTCAACATTTTGGAGTCGGTTCTTAACCACGGTTGCCACAGTTGGTAGATTGGCAGAATTCTTCATGCTTAGGTAGATTTTGCAAAATATTCATCTGAAAAAATTTTTAATAAAATTTTGAATTTCCTAAAGAAATAGTTTTGGCAAAATTTTCTATAGAAATAAAATTTTGGCAAAATTTTCTATAGAAATAAAATGTTGGCAAAATTTTCTATAGAAATAAAATGTTGGCAATATTTTCTATAGAAATAAATTTTGGACAAATTTTGACAAAATTTTCTATACAAATAAAATTTTGACAAAATTTTCTATAGAAATAAAATTTTGACAAAATTTTCTATAGAAATAAAATTTTGACAAAATTTTCTATAGAAATAAAATTTTTACAAAATTTTCTATAGAAATAAAATTTTGACAAAATTTTCTATAGAAATAAAATTTTCTATAGAAATAAAATTTTGACAAAATTTTCTATAGAAATAAAATTTTGACAAAATTTTCTATAGAAATAAAATTTTGACAAAATTTTCTATAGATATAAAATTTTGACAAAATTTTCTATAGAAATAAAATTTTGACAAAATTTTCTATAGAAATAAAATTTTGGCAAAATTTTCTATAGAAATAAAATTTTGGCAAAATTTTCTATAGAAATAAAATTTCTACAAATATTTCTAAATATTCAATATATTTAAACATTTTAATTTTCGTATTGATCCATTCGACAAAGTCCATCTGGAGTATGTTCTCCCTTTTTGAAGATGTATTAACTTTCTCTTGTTGGTGCAAGCTAAATCGTTAAAACATTTAATATTCAACACATTTATAATTCAAAGAATATTTATACACACAAAAAAATTATTGATAATTGGAGAAATCATATACATATGCAATATTATAGCAAATACTGAAATAAATTTCTAGAATAAAATAATAAAACATTTCATTTTTAGATGGGGAAAAAAATATTCAGTTTGATAAAAATCTTCAAAATATGTTTTTTTTTTAATTTGCTAGATTTTTGGTAAAATTTTCTTCAAATTTTGGTAGACTATATGTGTTACGAATGTCAACCGTGATACCAATCAAATTCTCTATACCATCAGCCCCTTATCTGATTCAGATTTTATATTCTCCATCGCGTTCTCCACTTTGAACTATAGAGTTTTGCGAGTAGTCGCAAGAACCCATATCGGGCGACTAATGTGGTTGTGAAACGACATTGCAACCAATGTCGTTCCACAAATTTCCCTAGTTTGGTAAACACAAGCATAGATATGAAATTTGTCCCAGAACCACGTAGAAATAAAAAGCTAGCTAAGTAATATTTAATTTTAAAATTCACTTTACATTTTACCCACAGTTGTAAGTTTGAGCCAATTTTGTAAGTTATCGAAAGTCGGAACTGAAGAGTGCAGATAATCGAATAAAAAATTCGTCTTATTTTTCAAAAAAAAAAAAAAATATTTATCAAGAAGACCCAAACAAAGTATTGAAAAATAAATGAAATGAAAAAGGCGATTTTCGTATACAGAAATGTTAATATTAGAACTTTGGGATACCAGACCTCTAAAGTATTAATTGGGTACTGGCGAGTTGTTGCAAACAGCTGACGTAACGGAGCTTCACTGAAAATAAAATAAAATTTTAAAACTAAATATGATTGTATTTTTTTTTCTGTTTATAGGTAAAGAATTTCGTTAAACATATGGAATATGATGAAAAAGTCATCATATTTTGTGGCAAGAAAGTTCGAGCTGACGATTTGTCTAGTGACTTAACATTAGATGGTTTTCGTTGCCAATGTATTCATGGATCTCGTGATCAGGTAAACTATATTAGAAATAAATAAAGTTATTCTTATCTTAATTGAATTATGTTATACTTTTTAGTCTGATCGAGAACAGGCCATTGCTGATATAATATCTGGTGAGGTAAAAATTCTTATAGCAACTGACATTGCCTCACGTGGTCTAGACATTGAAGATATAACGTAAGAAATCAATCGTATACTACCAATGGATTCAAACATTACATTATGCTTTGTTTTCTTCTAAATTCCTCTATTTAGTCATGTCATCAATTTCGATTTTCCCAGAAATATCGAAGAATATGTTCATCGAGTTGGTCGTACAGGACGCGCTGGTCGCACAGGCACATCAATTAGTTATATAACTCGATCCGATTGGGCCATGGCATCGGAATTGATTCCCATCCTTGAAGAGGCTGGCCAGAAGATACCTTCTGAACTCCGGACCATGGCTGAACGTTTTGCCAAAGCCAAAGAACGGCGTGCTGACGAAGCACATAAATTTAATCGAATGAAAGGTGGTAGAGGCGGTGATAGTTATGGCGGACGTGGAGGTGGGGGTCGCCGTGATCGTTACTGATAATCGTAGATAGTATAAAATACTATGAAAACATTTATTTAAAAAACATGGAAAATTCAATTCCAAACGACTTTATGAATTGACTCAAATATTTTTATTAATTTGTTTTTTGTTGGATTTCATAATAGAAAAAATCTATTCCATATTCATTAGTCACACTGAAAGTGATTTTTATTAAAAAAAATATGTATGTAATAACACATTTCGCTGTTGATAGTTTTAGATTTGTATAAACAAATTTAAAGAAAATCATCTTCCATGCGATTTTATGAATTAAAACTAAACAACATTTTTATTTTACTTTTGTTTTAAAATTGCATTTAATTGGATTAAATAAAACAATATTCCATATTCATTAATTTCATCAAAAAAACAGATTCTGTTTTTTTATTTTAAATATGAGATAGATGTCTTTCAATGGTAAAGTTTAATACATCAGTGCATGGTGTGCAATTTTCACCTATAAGGCACACAGTTGCCACAGTTGGAAGATATCTAACAAAAATGGTAGATTTTTTACTGTTTGTTCGATTGGTAGAATTCTTAAGGTTTTGGTAGATTTTGCAAAATATTCCTCTCCAACTAACGCCCATTTTCATGAAACCCCGTTAGTGCTCCGTCAGCTAACGAACTTTTAAACCGTACTACGGACATATCTGACATCTTGCTTATATATTCCATATGTCAGTTAGGATCTTAACCGCTGAAAAATTCTCAGTTAAAGTTAACCGGAGAGAAGATATTTCGATTTTACTTTCTGTTAACTGGGAGTTAAAACCTAACAGAGCTACATGAAATTGGCCGTAAGAGGTACTTCAATTTTGTATAGAAATAACATTTTGAGAAAGTTTTCTATATAAATTTTTTTTATATCTACAATTTTGAAAAATTTTCTATAAAAATAAAAGTTACTCAAAATTTTCTATAAAAATAAAAGTTACTCAAAATTGTCTGTAAAAATAATATGTTTGCAAAATTTTGTATAGAAATACAATTTTTGCAAAATTTGCAAAAATTTTTTTATAGAAATAAAATTTTGGCAATTTTTTATAGAAATAGATTTGGGCAAAATTTTCTATAGAAATAAAATTTTGGCAAAATTGTCTATAGAAGTAAAATTTTTGCAATATTTTCTATAGAAATAAAATTTTGACAAACTTTTCTAGATAAATAAAGTTTTGGATAAATTTTCTAGAGGTCTAAAATTGTGGCAAAATTGTCTTTTGAAATAAAATTTGGACTAAATTTCGCTGTTGATAGTTTTAGATTTGTATAAACAAATTTAAAGAAAATCATTTTCCATGCGATTTTATGAATTTAAACTAAACAACATTTTTATTTTACTTTTGTTTTAAAATTGCATTTAATTGGATTAAATAAAACAATAAGCTACTCAAAATTTTCTGTAAAAATAAAATGTTTGCAAAATTTTGTATAGAAATACAATTTTTGCAAAATTTGCAAAAATTTTTTTATAGAAATACAATTTTGGCAATTTTTTATAGAAATAGATTTTGCCAAAATTTTCTATAGAAATAAAATTTTGGCAAAATTGTCTATAGAAGTAAAATTTTGGCAATATTTTCTATAGAAATAAAATTTTGACAAAATTTTCTAGATAAATAAAGTTTTGGATAAATTTTCTAGAGGTCTAAAATTGTGGCAAAATTGTCTTTTGAAATAAAATTTGGACTAAACTTTCTAGAGAACACATTGTAATTCGTTAAATTTGTCTCTTAAAGGCTTAGAATTGTTTAAATAAATGGAGATCAAATAAAATCTGGACAAAATTTTCTGGAGAAATAAAATTTTACCAAATTTTATAGAAAATCGAATTTTGATAAAGAAATAAGATTTTTTTAATTTGGTAGATTCATCTTCAATTTTGTATAGAAAAAATTTGAGAAAGTTTTCTGTAGATATGAAATTTTGAAAATTTTTTATATTTCTACAACTTTGGAAAATTTTCAATAAAAATTAATGTTTTCAAATTTTTCTATAAAAATAAACGTTTTGCAAAATTTTCTGTAAAAATACAATTTTTGCAAAATTTTGTATAAAAATACAATTTTTGCAAAATTTGCAAATTTTTTTATAGAAGTAAAATTTTGGCAAAATTGACTATAGAAGTAAAATTTAGGCAACATTTTGTATAGAAATAAAATTTTGCCAAATGTTGGAAAAATTTGGCAAAATTGTCTATAGAAATAAAATTTTGACTAAATTTTCTAGAGAAGTATTTACATTGTAATTCGTTAAATTGGTCTTTTTAAAGGCTTTGAATTGCTTAAAAAAATGGAGATACAATAAAATAAATAAAATCTGGACAAAATTTTCTAGAGAAATAAAATTTTGCCAAATTTTATAGAAAGTCGAATTTTGATAAAAAAAATAAGATTTTTTTAATTTGGTGGATTCATCTTCAATTTTGTATAGAAAAAATGTTGAGAAAGTTTTCTATAGATATGAAATTTTGAAAATTTTTTATATTTCTACAATTTTGGAAAATTTTCAATAAAAATTAATGTTTTGCAAATTTTTCTATAAAAATAAACTTTTTGCAAAATTTTCTGTAAAAATAAAATTTTTACAAAATTGTATAGAAATACAATTTTTGCAAAATGTGCAATTTTTTTAGAAATAAAATTTAGGCAAAATTGTCTATAGAAGTAAAATTTTGGCAACATTTTCTATAGAAATAAAATTTTGACAAAATTTTCTAGATAAATAAAATTTTGGAAAAATTTTCTAGAGTTCTAAAATTGTGGCAAAATTTTCTATAGAAATAAAATTTGGACTAAATTTTCTAGAGAAGTATTTACATTGTAATTCGTTAAATTGGTCTTTTAAAGGCTTTGAATTGCTTAAATAAATGGAGATAAAATAAAATAAATAAAATCTGGACAAAATTTTCTAGAGAAATAAAATTTTGCCAAATTTTATAGAAAATCGAATTTTGATAAAAAAATAAGATTTTTTTAATTTGGTAGATTCATCTTCAATTTTGTATAGAAAAAATGTTGAGAAGGTTTTCTATAGATATGAAATTTTGAAAATTGTTTATATTTCTACAATTTTGGAAAATTTTCAATAAAAATTAATGTTTTGCAAAATTTTCTGTAAAAATAAAATTTTTGCAAAATTTTGTATAGAATAATTATCACAATGGACTGAATAGTCTAAGTGAGCCTGAATCTTAATCGGGCTGCCACTTTAACCTAACATTTTGGCAACATTTTCTATAGAAATAAAATTTTGACAAAATTTTCTAGATAAATAAAATTTTGGAAAAATTTTCTAGAGTTCTAAAATTGTGGCAAAATTGTCTATAGAAATAAAATTTGGACAAAATTTTCTAGAGAAGTATTTACATTGTAATTCGTTAAATTGGTCTTTTAAAGGCTTTGAATTGCTTAAATAAATGGAGATAAAATAAAATAAATAAAATCTGGACAAAATTTTCTAGAGAAATTTGCCAAATTTTATAGAAAATCGAATTTTGATAAAAAAATAAGATAAGAAGAAAAATTTTCTAGAGATCTAAAATTATGGCAAATTTTATAGACAATCAAATTTTGATGAAAAATAAATAAGATTTTTTTATAATTTGGTAGATTCATCTACCAAATTAAATAAAAATTAATGTTTTGCAAATTTTTCTATAAAAATAAAAGTTCTGCAAAATTTTCTGTAAAAATAAAATGTAAAATGTTAAAAATTTCTCTATTACTCCTTTTACATTTAAAAGGAATTTGTTAAATTATTTATCTACTCTATAATGCAAATATTTATCATCTCACTGACAATTTCAAACTCAATGCGTTTTAATTTCTTGTTTGCTATGTATAAAGGGTTGTGCGTTAGGATTTTAATTTTAAGTTTTTTTTTAGTTTCGTTTTAATTATAAGGTTAAGTTTTTATTTGGAATACTAGAGCTCTATTGATTGAAATTCTATCAACATGTTGCCCAGAAGGGCGTTGGTTGATTAAATAAATAAATAAAATGTTTGCAAAATATTCTATAAAAATACAATTTTTGTAAAATTTTGCATAAAAATAAAATTTTGGCAAATTTTTTTATAGAAATAAAAATTAGCCAAAATTTTTTATAGAAATAAAATTTTGGCAAATTTGTTTATAGAAATAGATTTGGACAAAATTTTCTATAGAAATAAAATTTTGGCAAAATTGTCTATAGAAGAATTTTCTAGAGAAGTACATCGTAATTCGTTAAATTGGTCTTTTAAAGGCTTTGAATTGCTTAAATAAATGGAGATAAAATAAAATAAATAAAAGAAATTTGGACAAAATTTTCTAGAGAAATAAAATTTTGCCAAATTTTGTAGAAAATCAAATTTTGATAAAAAAATAAGATTTTGTTAAATTTGATTGATATTTATTTGGTAGAATTTTCTTCAAATTTTGGCTATTTATCAATTTTTTGGCACGAGTGCAAACCGTGATAAGGAAGAAAACATTGTCCTGCCAAATCGAAGAATTAACAACAAAATACAAAAGTTTATGATTGGTTGATAGTTAAAGGCCAGTATTAAGTTGGAATTATGGCCTGAATTGTCAATTTTCAGGTTACTTTTCTTTAATAATTCATTTCACCAAAATTAACATTTTCAATTTTATGTATTGGATCATTCCCCATCAAGTTATAATAAAATTTGCAACAAGAAGATATAATTTTATAGTGTTTTTGCAGATTTAATTTTAGCGGATATAAACTCGAACTTAGTACCCACCTTAAACGTTCTATTTGTTGCGTTGAGTTTTTTAAAGAACAGATTTATATTAATAATTTATTGTAATACACAATTCTTATAATTAAAAAGAGCCTATTGGAAATATTAACAATCAATGGCGGTTAAATCAAGATCATCTTCCCATCCAACATCAGTTTTCGATGACGACGCTTTTTGTGTATTATCGAACGACTTTTGTGTGGCCTCGGCTATATTCCACAATTCATCATCATCGTCAGCATTCATATATATTGTATTATCTTGGGTCGGCTGGCTACTCTTCACATGTTTACGCTGCACGGCAGTAGATTTCTTCTCCGTGCGATTACCCATAACCTCTTGACTTTGTAGGTAATAGTGATTGGGATGATTTATAGCAACCTCCTGTGAAGAATCATGGGTAACTTGAAAATATTTCGCACAAGCCAATTGGTAGTGATGTTTTCCTGCCAAACCAGCAATTTCTTGTATATGAGCCGTTCCTAGGCCGCATGCGGCAAGCTTTTGCTTTAAGGTCGATTGATCGTAATATTTGTAGGGACAACCATTTGAGCTACCCTGAACCACATTCTCTTGTATGATTTTGGCACAAGAAAAAGGAGCATAATCTTTTAAGGACCCCTTTTTACCATAGTTATGTTCAATGTTGTATTGATAACTTTTAACGAATTTTTCTGGGTCCATTTTTTTGGTGAACTCCTCACGCCAAAATCGTATAGCATCCTCCAGTGTGACTCCAATACCCTTAAGAAAAAGCCCATATTGCATACGACCATCGTATTTGAGATGGTGTTGGCTACGCAAATGTTCATGACACATGCGCATACAAAGCGGAAATGATTTCTTGGATAATTGATCTATAGACTCAATTGGTACTTTAACATCTTTACCAACCGTGTAATCCTTGCCCGTGTATGAAGTATGCAAGGACTTGAGAAGTGCAAAGAGTCTTTCATCAGTTTCAACTTCACGAATCAGACGTTGGGCAGATTTAAGGCCATGTTCAATCTCCTCCAACTGTTTGGTTCCAACAATTGAAATGAAATCATGAGTGTTAACATATGCCTGACCATGTTTCATGTAACAACGACGAGATTTTACCAAGTCCAAGACCTGGGTAAATGGAACTTTGTAGAAATCCAACATTTCGATTTTCGCCACACTTTGACCCACAGTACTTTCGATTAGGCCATCCTTAACGGCATTCTTCTGTTCGGGCGTTAACGGTACATAATTTAAATTGTGTAGATCCAGAAAATGTTTTATTTCCGAAGGAGTCATGGCGGAGAATTTGTATTTGAACAGTTCCATTTCCCTTGCTATAAACCAACTATAATAGAAGACAAAAAAATTGAACACAAGTCTAACGGAGAACATTCAAATTACCTCACCTCTTTAATTCCTGTGTCCGACAATAGGCCAGTCGCAATATAAAATGAGATATATAATCGCGTCGACGAGCTTGCAATTCAAATTCATGCTTACTAATGTTGTTGGTGGCCGTGTTGCCTCCACTCGTACATAGACGTAAATAGCCTTTGAGTCCTTCCCGAGACAATTCATCGTGTACGTATTCCTTCCAATCGTCAGACAGAAATCGCAAACCCTTAGTTTGTGCCTGTTCCATTATCCTTAATACTTTCAAGCGCTCCAATGCAAGATCTTCAAATTCCTGAATTTTTATATCTTCCGTCGGTGGGAGACGATATAATAGTACATTGTGTTTATAATTGTGTTCCAAATTTTCATATTCTGGTTTGCGTTCTACGCGTGCTTTAGATTTTCTTCTAAAATCCATGATGAATTTATTGAACAATCTCTTAAAAATTTGCAAATACAGCGTTTTGTTTACTGGCGGGAAAGTATACGGATGAGTTGCCAATCCAAATAAATATCAGCTGTAAATGTTTTTTTTTTGTTAGGTGGTTACTCATATAACGTAGAGTAATTGATGTACTCATATAACGTATAGTAATTAACGTTACCAACTGTGATAATATGCTGCATAAACAGAGAGAATAAAAATATAAGAGGTCGAAAAGTTCTCTTCTGCGAAGAAAACAACCCAATAAACACAAACGTTTGAAAAATGCTAAATATCAACAATTTTTCAAACATTTTTTCAAACGATTAGGGTAATATTCAAGTTGAGAAATTGTTGAGAAAATCGCGTTCTCAACAAAAAACAGACATTACCATCAACCCTGCCAACATTTTTTGAATTTGGGGACTCTTTTGAGAATCCCCACTACGTCGAAAACAATCATATACGACATCAAAAACACGTCGGAAAAGCGCCGTCACTATTGAGAAGTTGTACCACGCCAAGTTACTACAAAAATGTTTCGCATGAGTGCAATTATTAGGTGCCTTTATAGATCAATTTAGAACGACGCCAATAAGGGACCCTCCAAACAATCAGAAAAAGTGCATTTTAAGATAGTTATAAAAGAATCATTGTGGTCGAGTAAAACACGTTTGTTTAGATATTTATTAATTTGATTAAACATTTACAAATTCTTAAAAATATAACATTTATACCACTATCACATTACATTTAACATAATTTTTGGCATTAATGATGATGTTGAGTTACAAGTAGCGAGTTACATGTTGCTGCGTCTATCAACCAGTGTTTTTATTCCATGGAGGCAGCGTGTCTGTAAAATATCTGAAAAACAATCACTTTATTCCATTTGGAAAATCACCAAATTGTTCACCAATATACCTTTCACAATTTTAAGCGTATAATCTATGTTTTCAGAACTTTATTTTCGTTTTTATTTAATTAAAATATAACAAGCTGGTTGCGCTTGGCGTTTCACAAAAAAAAAATGGCTTTTTTTACAGTAGGGATGGCAAATTACTTGCATGTACTTTTTGATGTACCTTTTCATGATGATTGAAGTGACATTTACGAGTCTGTGGTAACGATGAGGTTGAAATGAAACTTTGAAATGCTGGCAGGGAAGAGTGAAATTCAACACATTAGCAATAATATCTCAAGTGTTATCCTCAAATTGAAATGCATCGCTGTTCAATAATTTGTCAAACAATTTTCGATGCGAGTCAAATTCAAAATTAAAATTTTTGCAAATACTTTTCAACCTAAATTTGTATGAATGATATCCCCACTTCAAAGCCAAAATTCTATGAATTTTATATAATTTATTCATTTTCATCAAAATAAAATATATAATAATACACTACACTACATAATACACTACAATACCAATTGATAAATAATAATCTTATTAAACATATCAACAAATAAGAACAAAAAAAATTAAAATATCTTAAACATTATTAGTAAACACTGTTGCATTGATAATTCGATTTCCTTCCTTTTGGTGTCATAAAACAGCATTGAAATTTATTAACCTGCGGGCAATTTGAAATTAGGAACGTACTGGACCGCGTGTTAGAATTGATTTCCAGCAGAAGGAATTCACAAAATATCAATTTTAAACTGCTAATAGCATATGAATTAAACTGACGATGTGATGCACATTTTCATCCAGAAGTTGTTGATTTCAACAATTTGTTGTTTTTAACAATTTTAATTGGTTGCACTTGTAATGTTTCTGGAAATTTAGTGACTTCTCTAAAGTGTTGATTTAATTTTTCATATTGACGTACCAATTATTATAAACTATTTGAAGCAGTTCCAGTTAACTGTCCACAATTTTTTCATTGGTCAGCTTTTTAATGTTTTCAAGAACGTAGAATCCATAATGTTAGTTTTCTGCAAAGAGATATACATTTAGTGACTTCCTTAAAGTTTTATTTCATTTTTTTTTTTCACTTACCTATTTTTATAAACTATTTGGTTATTTGTCTAAAATTTTCCATTTTTTTAATTTCTTGCAATTGACCACGAACTTCGTTGCAAAAATAAGTATTGAAAACCACATGGTTTTTTCGTTGCATTTTAGGGTAGTGTTTTGTCAAAGTTTTCTCATATTATATCCAACACCTTTTCAAAGATTTCGTCAACATTTTGGCAAATTGGAAGTAATTCGCAAACAATTTGAAGATGTATTGAAGATGAGCTATTTCAAGTCAAGTTGAATTTATGTTGAAAATTATATTTACTCTCAAACTGAAAAGTTGTTGCATTTGAAAAACGCTCATCCTGTGTTTATTGGGAAGTGTCAACTGCAGCTTTGATATTACCCATAGACCTTATAATACATAGATGATCCACTTCTCTTTAAAAAAATGTGTCAGTTCCAAAAATTAATTTACTGACATTTCGTTTTGATTTTTTCGTAAAGAGTCAGTCCCAAACATTAATTTTCGCGCATTTGTTTTTTACATAAAGAGCAATGCTGCTCAAAATTAAATTTCGTATTTCGCGGTTTTGGTCACAATTTTTTGTTCAAATATGAACTTTTAATATATTAATTTATTTATGAAAGTTTATAAATCATCATAAACGTTCTAATTTTGTGTAAAATTGGCAAACTACAAAAATGAAAACGAATGAGATTGTAAGCGTGCTCTTATTTTTCTCGTTTATTCTTAATCTTCGGAACTGTCAAACATAGTTTGACACCCATGGCTCATCTATGTATTATAAGGTCTATGATATTACCGATATCGCCACTAATTTGCTGGTTTTGGGTAAAGAACTGGCGAACATTACGAGAAATTGCTGCATCTGAGTTGAAATGCCCTGTTCGGAATTTTCACCGGCGCTATTTCCAGTAACTGTTCTACAGGTGGACTTGAAAGACAAAATATATTTACACATTGAAATGTTTTTCAATCATTATACGAACCGCTGACGCTTCTAAAATATTGATTATAACCAATATCGTAGTAAGTTTTCAAATGTTGGTACATTTCATTGTGGAAGTTGGGTGACCTACTACTAACCCAGTGGGAAATCTGTCTACGAAGAATTTGTCTTCAAAGAAAATATTGTAAATAATATACCTTCTGTATATATATCGACATGGTCTTAATGTTGTCTAGAATACATTTGTTTGTCGACATTAGGGGTGTTTTCTTTCTCATCAGTGCAAGTCGCGCCGATCTTGCCAGATTGTGTTTTGATAAAGTGACGCTTCATCGAATCACAATAGCACTTTATTGTGACTAATTTATGGAAAAACATGTAATTCAAAGTGGCATAGTGTCATAAATAATCGCATCAGTAAATATTTATTACTAATTGGAGCATTTCATACATTAAAAATGCAAGATTTCACTTCTTTTCTGTGATTGTTTTTAAACAGCTGATGACAGTGTTGCATATTTTTGGAGATGTCCTGGATAAACGAGTACTCTGTTTTCTTTTAGTCCTTCACGGCTTAGGGTATCCAGTGCTAAAAGAAAACAGCGAAAATGTCGCTATCGACATGTTCACTGCCAATGTCTTGCGTAGTTTCCTACACAACAGAATTTAAGGTGGCTATATATTTCAGATGCAGAATGGAAACACGGAAAGAATTTGACCTTGTAAACATCTGGTGTAAAGTTTCATTGTTGTAACGAAAATATTTATATTGATTTCTATTAAAATAAAAACAATATGTATAAAAAGTAAAAACTATATTCATTGATCTTAAAATACTTTATTTTGTGTAATTAAGTCAACTACATCATCAAAAAACTAAAGCGGGAAAAAATGCCTTATGTAGTCGTCAAGGACGAAATGCTAGAAATTGTCGTTACTATTGTCATCGACGAGAATTTCTGTCTCCTACTAAGTCATCAACGAAAATGTCTATGACCGTGTCTTCGACGAAATCGTGGAATACTGTGTCTCACAGCTTATCATTAACGACAAAGTAGACGAAACTGTAAGCGATATTGTCGTCATTGACATGATCGTTCACATTGTCGCTTAGAATTTCATGCTGGAATTTTGCAACATTTGTGTGAAAATGTCGTCAACGATTTGTGTGAAGTGTCCACAATATGTCTTCAAGGATTTAAAACGGTCGTTCACGATTCGTTGAGGATATCTTGTAGACAAACACCTCTGGGTAAATGATCATGGTGATTGCGGTGGTACGAATTGTAATTGTGTTGACCAAAATAGCTATTAATTTCTATAGGAAATTTTGTCAACATTTAATTTCTATAGAAAATTTTAACAAAATTTTATATAGAAAATTTTATCAAATTTTTATTTCTATAGAAAATTTTAACAAAATTTTTAATCGAAAATTCTGTCAAAATGTTATTTCCACAGAAAATTTTGTTAAAAATTTATTTCTATGAGGAATTTTGTCAAAATATTATTTCTATGGAAAATTTTGTCAAAATTGTATTTCTATGGAAAATTTTGTCAAAATTTTATTTCTATAGAAAATTTTGTAAATATTTTATTTCTATAGAAAATGTTGTAAAAATTTTATTTCTATAGAAAATTTTGTAAAAATTGTATTTCTACAGGAAGTTTTGTCAAAATTTTATTTCTATAGGAAGTTTTGTTAAAATTTTATTTCTATAGGAAGTTTTGTTAAAATTTTATTTCTATAGAAAATTTTGTCAAAATTTTATTTCTATAGAAAATTTTGTCAAAATTTTATTTCTATAGAAAATTTTGTCAGAATTTTATTTCTATAGAAAATTTTGTCAAAATTTTATTTCTATAGAAAATTTTGTCAAAATTTTATTTCTATAGAAAATTTTGTCAAAATTTTATTTCTATTTCGATTTTGTCAAAATTTTATTTCTATGGGAAATTTTGTCAAATTTTTTTTTATGGAAAATTTTGTCGAAATTGTATTTCTATAGAAAATTTTGTCAAAATTTTATTTCTATCAAACAATTTTGTCAACATTTTATTTCTATAGAAAATTTTTGTCAAAATGTTATTTCTATAGAAAATTTTGTCGCAATGTTGTTATTTCTATAGAAAATTTTGTCAAAATTTTATTTATATCAAAAAATTTGGCAAAATTTTATTTGTATAGAAAATTTTGTCAAAATGTTATTTCTATCAAAATTTTATTTATATGTAAACATTTTGTCAAAATTTTATTTCTATCAAAAAATTTTGTCAAAATTTTATTTGTATAGAAAATTTTGTCAAAATGTTATTTCTATCAAAATTTTATTTATATGTAAACATTTTGTCAAAATTTTATTTATATCAAAAAATTTTGTCAAAATTTTATTTCTATCAAAAAATTTTTGTCAAAATTTTATTTCTATAGAAGATTTTTTCCAAATTTTATTTCTATAGACACCTTTTTTCCAAATTTTATTTCTATAGACATTTTTTTCCACTTTTTATTTCAATAGAAAATTTTGTCAAAATTTTATTTCTATAGAAAATTTGGTCAAAATGTTATTTCTATAGAAAATTTTGTCAAAATGTTATTTCTATAGAAAATTTTGTCAAAATTTTATTTATATCAAAAAATTTTGTCAAAATTTAATTTCTATCAAAAAATTTTGTCAAAATTTTATTTGTAGTTTAGTCTATGTATGGTTTTAAGCTGAAATAAAAAACAACAACAAAATTTTATTTGTATAGAAAATTTTTTCAAAATTTTATTTCTATAGAAAATTTTGTAAAAATTTTATTTCTATAGAAAATTTTGTCAAAATTTTATTTCTATAGAAAATTTTGTCAAAATTTTATTTCTATAGAAAATTTTGTCAACATTTTATTTCTATCAAACAATTTTGTCAACATTTTATTTCTATAGAAAATTTTTGTCAAAATGTTATTTCTATAGAAAATTTTGTCACAATGTTATTTCTATAGAAAATTTTGTCAAAATTTTATTTATATCAAAAAATTTTGTCAAAATTTTATTTGTATAGAAAATTTTGTCAAAATGTTATTTCTACAGAAAATTTTGTCAAAAATTTATTTCTATCAAAAACTTTTGTCAAAATTTTATTTCTATCAAAAAAGTTTGTCAAAACTTTATTTATATCAAAAAATTTTGTCAAAGTTTTATTTCTATCAAAAAATTTTGTCAAAATTTTATTTGTATAGAAAATTTTGTCAAAATGTTATTTCTATAGAAGATTTTTTCCAAATTTTATTTCTATAGATATTTTTTTCCACTTTTTATTTCAATAGAAAATTTTGTCAAAATTTTATTTCTATAGAAATTTTTTATCCAAATTTTATTTCTATAGAATTTTTTTTTCCAAATTTTATTTCTATAGAAAATTTAGTCAAAATTTTATTTCTATAGAAAATTTAACAAAATTTTATTTCTATAGAAAATATTCTCAAAATTTTATTTCTATAGCAAGTTTTGTCAAAATTTTATTTCTATAGCAAATTTTGTCAAAATTTTATTTCTATAGAAAATATTCTCAAAATTTTATTTCTATAGAAAATTTTGTCAAAATTCTATTTCTTTAGACGGTGTCAAAATTTTATTTCTCTAGAAAATTTGTGAAAATTTTATTTCAATAGAAAATTTTATCAAAATATTATTTCTATAGAAAATTTTGTCAAAATTTTATTTCTATAAAATTTTTTTTCTATATATTATTTCTATAGAAAATTTTGTCAACATTTTTATTCTATAGAAAATCTTATCAAAATTTCATGGGCCTTGAGGGTTTCATTAGTATTGGTTAAAAAAAAAACAATTTTCCATAAATGTAAACAAAACAAAATTTTGTCAAAATTTTATTTGTATAGAAAATTTTGTCAAAATGTTATTTCTATAGAAGATTTTTTCCAAATTTTATTTCTATAGATATTTTTTTCCACTTTTTATTTCAATAGAAAATTTTGTCAAAATTTTATTTCTATAGAAATTTTTTATCCAAATTTTATTTCTATAGAATTTTTTTTTTCCAAATTTTATTTCTATAGAAAATTTAGTCAAAATTTTATTTCTATAGAAAATTTAACAAAATTTTATTTCTATAGAAAATATTCTCAAAATTTTATTTCTATAGCAAGTTTTGTCAAAATTTTATTTCTATAGCAAATTTTGTCAAAATTTTATTTCTATAGAAAATATTCTCAAAATTTTATTTCTATAGAAAATTTTGTCAAAATTCTATTTCTTTAGACGGTGTCAAAATTTTATTTCTCTAGAAAATTTGTGAAAGTTTTATTTCAATAGAAAATTTTATCAAAATATTATTTCTATAGAAAATTTTGTCAAAATTTTATTTCTATAAAATTTTTTTTCTATATATTATTTCTATAGAAAATTTTGTCAAAATTTTTATTCTATAGAAAATCTTATCAAAATTTCATGGGCCTTGAGGGTTTCATTAGTATTGGTTAAAAAAAAAAACAATTTTCCATAAATGTAAACAAAACACAGTAACAATTTTTTTGGGTGTATTATATAGTTTGTATTTCAAGTCAATTTCTTATTTTTTTCTCATTTTATATTCATTCCAATATATATATATATGTACACATACATATGTACATGCATATATATATATATACACAAAGGTGTCACTCAATATTTATGTAAATAAATGACTTAAGGACTAAAAAATTGATTTGAATTTCTTTACATTTCAATTAAAATAACTACATTCTAATATAAATTGTTTCACAAATATCGCTGCTTCTCGAATATGTGTTGTTAAAATTGGTTTGTTGTTATTGTTTTGTTTATTTGTATTGTTTTGCAAAGTATTTATTAATAAATATATACTAATTATATATATCCACACATATTTCTATTTACATACAGAATTATTGACCTTACAGTTCAATATATACACATAAAATATCTATATAAAAGATATGTGGAGCTGGTAATTGATCCATCTATATTTTTTTTTTTTTTAAGATTTTGTGATGGAGGATTCTTTGTGGTTCTTAAATATTTTTTTTTGGTACGCCACACATAATATTTAGATAGATGTAAGTATATTCTATGTATGTTTATGTAAAGGTCATAGGGAGGGAGGGGGAGTTTGTAGGGGAGTAGGGTCTGATAAATTAGTCATAGCTATAAACTAACAATTAAAATAAATAAAACGAATTCGGTTTCTCCGGTTTGTTTAGATTTGTTGGAATCCATACCTTTTCTTTTCTGTTATTTTTTTCTCTGAAATTTTCTATCTCAACTTTACCAAAACTATTTAGGGTATTAACAAATTTTCGTCGGTGCTAGTGATGTGTGTTGATTTCTAAATGAAATTCACATGTACCAGTTACGTTATTTTTTTATTTAGTTTAGGGGTACATGGTCTTTGTTTTGATTGTTGTTATTGTACATATTTAAATCAGTTTAAAACTTAAAACAGTTTTGTCTATAAAATGACATACACAATGGATAGCATAATTGAATCTTCCCTCCCATTTGATATAATTGGGTGTGCTGCTTCTCATTAGTCCGCTTCTGTGATCTAACATTTCAAAGGTTCAATTTGGGGGGGGGGGGGGGGGGCTTATATACAATTTTCTTTTCAAATTGACAACGTAAGCGATTTCAATTTAAGGAAGTAATAGCCAAAAGTGTTTTTATGCTTAACGAACATATCTCAAAATTCTGAATACGAAAGTTGATAACACTTTTTGAAAAAAAAAAGCAAAAAACAATAAAAACCAAAACAATTTGATACGCTTGGGGTTTTGTGTTGTCTTATCACCTAAACCCATATGTAGTTTCATATGCATATGTGGTCGGTTGATTTGTGGTGGTGTTGACGGCGGCGGTGTGTGTGTGTCTGTTAATTGTATCCCTTGTTTTCAATTCAGCAAAATGTCATTGCAGTAATTTCTAATTCTTGTTGTTGTTGCGTTGCGTTGCGTTTATAAAAACAGGAACTGCTGCTTGGTAATTACAATGATAGCTGTAATAAAAAGCTTGTCATTTCAATCAGAGCGAGTGTTGCCATTACTACTACTGGTGCTGCTACTGGTATATTGGCTCATATTGGCCACTTCACATGATGGCGTTGCAGGTGCATCCTTACATATGGGACTAATACCTGCACTGTGTATTGACATACATGATAGAGATTTGGGTATGGGAGCATAGGTTGATTGTAAATTAAGCCTCAATTTCGCCGGTGAATTACGTTTGAAACGTGCTGGGCGGGTTGCAGATAGTAACGATGATGATGATGATGATGTTGTTGACGACAATGATGATGATGGTGGTGGTGACAACAACATCGATGATGATGCCGATGTAGAAGCGGCTGATGCGGAGGTGGATGGTGTTTCATCTTCGGGCGTTATGGGAGGCGATGTTAGCCTGGATGAACAGTTACTACTGCCACCACTACTATGACCACTATCACATTCATCCATTTCTATGCATTGACTATCATCGTCACATTTCGCCACTACTGTTGTTGTTGTTGAGGATGATGATGAAGATGATGCATCACATACTTCACTTTGACTAGAAGTTAGTGTTGTTGTTGGTGGTAGTGGAGGTGCCAATGAGCCTACACAAGCCGGCGATGAGATGGGCTCCAAAACACCACTCATCCTTAAACTTTGTTCCAATTCCAAAAGTTGCCCCATAAAATTTAAATTGGGCGAAATTATGGGTCTGGCTACTTTGACCAGTTTGTAGGCTTCCAATAATGATAGGGATTTGTAACGCATAACATAAGCAATGGCAATTGTGGCACTGCGAGATATACCCGCATGACAATGTAGTAAAACTCTTGAACCAGTTTTACGGGCATCTTCTGCAAGAGACAAAAAGACAACAAACATTTTATTAGAAAATTATGAATAAAAAATAAATGAAAATATTATTTTTTTTTATATTTATAAATGGGATTTAAACCATTAAAATGTTGATTAAAAAAATTGGTAATATTTTTTCTGTGTACTAATTTCCTTAGAAAATATGTAGATTTTTGCTATGGAAATGAAGTGATGAAAAAATCGAATCAATAGTAAATTATGCATATTTTTTGGAATGCGGCTCACATATTAGCCTTTGGAATGGACCATATATCGACTCAATCTCCAGCGAGTCTGGAACTAAAGAGTTAAAGTTTTGAGTAGACCTCGGTTTCTATTTCCATTCCATGATGGCTTGGTCAGACCATATATTTCCAGTTGGAAGATAATTGGAGGTTTCATATCACAAAATCGACAATATATCGACTCTCCAGCGGGTCCGAACGTTTGTGTTTTTGAGTAGATCTCAGTTTCTACTGGTGGTTTAGTCAGAATTTTATTTCTATAGAAAATTTGGTTAAAATTGTATTTCCATAGAAAATTTTGTCAAAATTTTATTTCTATAACATTTTTTCTCAAATTTTATTTAAATAGAAAATTTTGTCAAATTTTTATTTCTATAGAAAATTTTGTTAAAATTTTATTTCCATAGAAAATTTTGTCAAAATTTTATTTCTAAAGAAACTTTTGTCAAATTTATTTTTTCTATTTTATTTCTATAGAAATTTTATTTCTATAGAAAATTTTGTCAAAATTTTATTTCTATTGAAAATTTTGTTAAAATTTTATTTCTATTGAAAATTTTGTCAAAATTTTATTTCTACTGAAAATTTTGTAAAAATTTTATTCTATAGAAAATTTTGTAAAAATTTCATTTCTATTGAAAATTTTGTAAAAATTGTATTCTATAGAAAATTTTGTCAAAATTTCATTTCTATAGAAAATTTTGTAAAAATTTTATTTTCATAGACAATTTTGTCTACATTTTATTTCTATAGAAAATTTTGTAAAAATTTTATTTCTTAGAAAATTTTGTCAAAATTTTTGTTTCGATAGAAAATTTTGTCAAAATTGTGTTTCTTAGAAAATTTTGTTAAAATTGTATTTCTATAGAAAATTTTGTCAAAATTTTATTTCTATAGAAAATTTTGTCAAAATTTTATTTCTATTGAAAATTTTGTCCAAATTTTATTTCTAAAGAAAATTTTGTTAAAATTTTATTTATATTGAAAATTTTGTCAAAATTTTATTTCTACTGAAAATTTTGTAAAAATTTTATTCTATAGAAAATTTTGTAAAAATTTCAGTTCTATTGAAAATTTTGTAAAAATTGTATTCTATAGAAAATTTTGTCAAAATTTCATTTCTATAGAAAATTTTGTTAAAATTTTATTTTCATAGACAATTTTGTCTACATTTTATTTCTATAGAAAATTTTGTAAAAATTTTAGTTCTATAGAAAATTTTGTTAAAATTTTATTTTCATAGAAAATTTTGTCTACATATTATTTCTATAGAAAATTTTGTCAAAATTTTATTTCTATAACATTTTCTTCTTCAAAATTTTATTTAAATAGAAAATTTTGTCAAATTTTTATTTCAATAGATTTTGTTTTTGAAATTTTATTTCTATAGACAGTTTTGTCAAAATTTTTGTTTCGATAGAAAATTTTGTCACAATTTTATTTATATAGAAAATTTTGTCAAAATTTTATTTTTGACAAAATTTGCGTCCATCCAACCATCTTGCAGTCTATAGGGCTTTGCCCAAATAAATTTGACAAACATTCTTTTCCTCTGTTGGTTAAGCTACTCTTGTAGTTTAGTCAATGTATGGTTTTAAGCTGAAATAAAAAAACAACAACAATGCTTAAAGAACAAAACCAACAATAACAAAACAAAACAAATTTTATTTTTATTGAAAATTTTGTCAAAATTTTATCAAAATTTTATTTCTATAACATTTTTTCTCAAAATTTTATTTAAATAGAAAATTTTGTCAAATTTTTATTTCTATAGAAAATTTTGTTAAAATTTTATTTCCATAGAAAATTTTCTTAAAAATTTATTTCCATAGAAAATTTTGTCAAAATTTTATTTCTAAAGAAACTTTTGTCAAAATTTTATTTCTATAACATTTTTTTTTAATTTTATTTAAATAGAAAATTTTGTCAAAATTTTTATTTCAATAGATTTTGTTTTTGATATTTTATTTCTATAGGCATTTTTGTCAAAATTTTATTTCTATCGAAAATTTTGTCAAAATTATATTTCTATAGAAAATTTTGTCAAAATTTTATTTTTTAGAAAATTTTGTTAAAATTTTATTTCTATAGAAAATTTTGTCAAAATTTTTGTTTCGATAGAAAATTTTGTCAAAATTTTTGTTTCGATAGAAAATTTTGTCAAAATTTTATTTATATAGAAAATTTTGTTAAAATTTTATTTCTATAGAAAATTTTGTCAAAATTTTTGTTTCGATAGAAAATTTTGTCAAAATTTTATTTTTATAGAAAATTTTGTTAAAATTTTATTTCTATAACATTTTGTTAAAATTTTATTTCCATAGAAAATATTGTCAAAACTTTATTTCTATAGAATATTTTGTCAAAATTTTATTTCTATTGAAAAAAAATTGAGTTGGTGAGAATATTTTGCAAAATCTACCAAAACATCAAGGATTCTAACAAACAGTAAAAAAACGACCACTTTTTGGTAGAATTCTACCAACTGTGGCAACCGTGATTAAAAACGGAATAGGTCCCGATATATTCTATTGGGGTGGGTATAAAAACTCTTTTGTAAATAATGCGCCACATCATTTGACACGCAATTTGAACGATGCTATATAGAAAGATATCGCTTTAGATATCAAGAATATTTGTTTTTAGAAAAAAAAAAAATTGCCGTGTTTTTGCCATCTTTAAATGGATGATTAAACGAAGGAAGGAAAGATATACAGACACCTTGTCAAATTATATGAAGCCACCACACCACCACCACAAATACGAATACACTGAAATACATTACAATAGTATAGTGTGCGTATTCGTAAGTACTTTTGTAATTAAAATGCTTTAATAAAAAATGTTATTTAAACGCCATACAAAAAAAAAAAAAACAGTCATAGAAAAATATGTACTAGCGATATTAGATAAGGTTTTTTGTTTGTCATTCATTCAATTTGTCAGTAGTACTCTTATCAGTTTAGAACCTACATAAATATATAAAGGCCACCACATACAAACACTACATAGACGATATTGGCTCTCCTCTCTCTCTACAGCTATGGTCGAACAACCCCACATTAACCAACCAACAATAAAAAAGAGACAATATGCCAATTTGAAAAAAAAAAATCCCGTTTTAATCACTATCCTCACCGAAAATCACATACTCCGCATGCAGCAGCAGCAGCAGCAGCAGACGCAGCAACATAAATATACAGCAGAATCAAAGATCTAAAGTGAAATCGTAAGCGAATGGACGAAGAACTTTTGCTTCTTAGACTATGATGAATCATTACACATTTTACACGGACCCAGCCAGACAAATGGACAGCAAATACAATGTGATGACGAAGAATACGACGATGATGACTCGAGACTATGAGGTCGTCGTGATGTGAAGCAAAGATATGCTTTATTCGTTTGGTGCTACTGTTTATCATTGTCTGTCTGCCTGTCGGTTGGACGATTTGTTGGTTGGCCCAAAATACAATGTCCCTCTCGAGTATGAGAACTTCGCACGCATGCACATAAAAAGAATTCAAATTCAACGCAGAAGAAAGAAGCAGGTGCCAGAAATGTATGATCTTAATAATGATGAAGATGTGTGTGATGTGGCCTTTTTGTTTAGGGGGAGGGGGACGGCGGTGGTGGTGTCATTGTGACGAAAAAGCCATTATACTCAAATATGTTTTTATAAATAGCCTGACTTGGTCACAGGATGGTGATGGTAATGGCTATGATGATGATGATGAGACAAGAAATTGCCATTCGAATGTATGACTCATCTATAATAAACAATACCCAGCCAGAGCCTGCACAAACCATACAAACAAAATTCAATAACCAAACGACGAATGGCCAAAATGAAACAACCAACCAAGCAACCAACGAATAAACTGACAGACGTTCGAACGGACAAAATACAATAAATTGCGCTTGTTTCATACTCTTGTTGTGTTATTGTTGCTTTTATTTCATTTTTACTTTTTTCGAATGTACGTAAAAATAGCAACAACAGAAGAGGGGGCAACAAAGCAAAAAAAAAAAAGGCTGTAAACAAAAATAATATTTATGTATGTGAACGAGCAAATATTTTACTTCTATATTAACGACCTTCAACTTGCGAGCACTGAAATCTTTTAGGAAGCATCTTACGAGTATATAATCATCATCAATTGTAACATATTTATAGGAAAATTAATCATAACGGGTCATGCCATCATACACAAGGACATAGAAATATAATTTTCTATAGAAACAAAAATTTTGACAAAATTTTCTATATAAATAAAATTTTGACAAAATTTTCTATAGAAATAAAATTTTGGCAAAATTTTCTATAGAAATAAACTTTTGACAAAATTTTCTATAGAAACCAAAATTTTGACAAAATTTTCTATAGAAATAAAATTTGGAGAAACATTTCTATAAAAATACAATTTTGACAAAATTTTTTATTGAATCAAAAATTTTGACAAAATTTTCCATAGAAATAAAATTTTGAAAAAATTTCCTATAGAAACAAAAATTTTAACAAAATTTTCTATAGAAACAAAATTTTTTATAGCAAAAAAATTTTTGATAAAATTTTCTACAAAAATACGATTTCAACAGAATTTTCTATAGAAACAAAAATGTTGACAAAATTTTCTATAGAAACAAACATTTTGACAAAATTTTTTATAGAAATAAAATTTACCACTCCAAATAAGAGGTATATAGAAATACAATTTTGACCGACTTTTTTATAAAATCAAAAAAAAAAAAAAAAATTGCAAAATGTTCAATAGATATAAATTTTTGACAAAATTTTCATTTTATTCATAAATGTTAACAAATTTTAGAAATAATATTTTCACAGAATTTTCTATAGAAATAAAAATTTAGACAAAATTTTCTATAGAAACAAAAATGTTGACAAAATTTTCTATAGAAATAAAAATTTAGACAAAATTTTCTATATAAATAAAATTTTGGCAAAATTTTCTATAGAAATAAAAATTTTGACAAAATTTTCTGTAGAAACAAATTTGGCAAAAATTTCTATATAATTAAAATTTTGACAAAATTTTCTGTAGAAACAAATTTGGCAAAATTTTCTATAGAAATAAAAATTTAGACAAAATTTTCTATAGAAATAAAAATTGTGACAAAATTTTCTATAGAAATAAAAATTTTGACAAAATTTTCTATATAAATAAAATTTTGACAAAATTTTCTGTAGAAACAAATTTGGCAAAATTTTCTATAGAAATAAAAATTTAGACAAAATTTTCTATAGAAATAAAAATTGTGACAACATTTTTTATAGAAATAAAATTTTGACAAAATTTTCTATAGAAACCAAAATTTTGACAAAATTTTCTATAAAAATAACATTTGGAGAAACATTTCTATAAAAATACAATTTTGACAAAATTTTCTATAGAATCAAAAATTTTGACAAAATTTTCTATAGAATCAAAAATTTTAACAAAATTTCCTATAGAAACAAAAATTTTGACAAATTTTCTATAGAAAAAAAATTTTGACAAAATTTTTTATAGCAAAAAAAAATTTGATAAAATTTTCTACAAAAAATACAATTTCAACAAAATTTTCTATAGAAACAAAAATGTTGACAAAATTTTCTATAGAAATAAAATGTTGACAAAATTTTCTTTAGAAACAAAAATGTTGACAAAATTTTTATAGAAATAAAATTTACCACTCCAAATAAGAGGTAAAAAAAGAAATTGCAAAATGTTCAATAGAAATAAAATTTTGACAAAATTTTCTATAGGAATAAAATGTTAACAAATTTTAGAAATAAAATTTTCACAGAATTTTCTATAGAAATAAAAATTTAGACAAAATTTTCTATAGAAACAAAAATGTTGACAAAATTTTCTATAGAAATAAAAATTTTGACAAAATTTTCTACAAAAATGTTGACAAAATTTTCTCTAGAAATAAAATTTGGAGAAACATTTCTATAAAAATACAATTTTGACAAAATTTTCTATAGAATTTTGACAAAATTTTCCATAGAAATAAAATTTTGATAAAATATTCTATGGAAACAAAAATTTTGAAAATATTTTCTATAGAAAAAAAATTTTTTTTTGACAAAATTTGTTATAGAAAAAATTTTTTTTTGACAAAATTTCTTATAGAAATAAAATTTTTATAACATACAAACAAAAATACAATTTTAACAAAATTTTCTATAGAAACAAAAATGTTGACAAAATTTTCTATAGAAATAAAATGTTGACAAAATTTTCTATAGAAACAAAACTTTTTTATAGAAATAAAATTTCCTATATAAATAATATTTTGACAAAATTTTCGATAGAAATAAAATGTTAACAAAATTTTCTATAGAAAGAAAAAATTGACAAAATTTTCTATAGAAATAAAATTTTGGCAAAATTTTCTTTAGAAATAAAAATTTAGACAAAATTTTCTATAGAAACAAAAATTTTGACAAAATTTTCTCTAGAAATAAAAATTTTGACAAAATTTTCTATAGAAATAAAAATTTTGACAAAATTTTCTATAGAAACAAAAATGTTAACAAAATTTTCTCTAGAATTAAAATTTGGAGAAACATTTCTATAAAAACACAATTTTGACAAAATTTTCTATAGAATCGAAAATTTTGACAAAATTTTCTATAGAAACAAGATTTTGACAAATTTTCTATAGAAAAAAATTTGTTTGACAAAATTTTTTACACTGAAACACTGTTTTTTCAGTGAAAACTTTTGATTAATTTTAGAAAATTTTGAATATTTTTAGAAATTTTTAACTAAACATTATTACAAGCGCTGGCATCACGCCGATATCACAAAAATAAGTAAATATTTTTCGGCAAATTCAAGAAAATTTATTAGACATCAATAATTTTTTTCACTTTTTAAAGAAAATTTTGTAGTTTGAAGGAAAAAATTGGAGTTCAAAATTGCAAGAATGTCTTTAGTGACATACGAAGTTCATGATGGACGCTGTTGTAGTAAAATTTACAAATTTTAAGAAATAATGAACTATTTTGTGAGAAGTACTAATTTAGTAAAACTTTTTACTTCATTTGAGTATAATTTTTTCCCGTCTTTTAGTTCATTTAACTAACGTACGCAAAAAATTATTAGAGTAAATTAAACTTTCTCCAAATATAATAATTTCATGAACTAAAATATAGTTAAATTGGCTTTAGTGAAATAGTGAGTTCACTTTTTTTTGAGTGTATAGAAATAATTTCTTCATTAAATTTTCTACAAAAATAAAAAATTTTCTATAGAAACAAAAATTTTGACAAAATTTTCTATAGAAACAAAAATTATGACAAAATTTTCTATAGAAACAAAAATTTTGACATAATTTTCTATGGAAACAAAAATTTTGACAAAATTTTCTATAGAAACAAAAATTTTAACAAAATTTTCTATAAAAACAAAAATTTTGACAAAATTTTCTATAGAAACAAAAATTTTGATAAACATTTCTATAGAAACAAAAATTTTGACATTTTTTTATAGAAAAACAAATGTGACAAAATTTTCTATAAAACAAAAATGTTGACAATTTTTTCTGTAGAAACAAAAATTTTGCCATTTTCCATAGAATTTTCTATTGAAATAAAAGTTTGATAAACATTTTTTAGAAACAAAAATTTTTTCTAGAAATAAAATTTGGAGAAACATTTCTATAAAAATACAATTTTGACAAAATTTTCTATAGAATCAAAAATTTTGACAAAATTTTCTATAGAAACAAAAATTTTGACAAAATTTTCTATAGAAATAAAATTTTGACAAAATTTTCTATAGAAACAAAAATTTTGTCAACATTTTCTATAGAAATAAAAGTTTGACCAAATTTTCTATAGAAATACAATTTTAACAAAATTTTCTATAGAATCAAAAATTTTGACAAAATTTTCCTAATGTCCATTAGGTTTATAGGAATATTTTTGCTGAATATTCATTTTATCGTAGCCCTTTTTGGGGGCATATTGCTCTTCTATTTTTCACACAAATTCCAAAAAAAATGTCCATGACCAAACCCCACCGGTTCCCCACCCCTTATCTACGTTCCTGCCATAGACACTAGAAATATTTTATGTACCTCTAGGACTTATGAGTGAGTAGATGATTGCTGATAAATATACATTTTGTATAGGAAAATAAAATGCTCAAACGAAAATATAAAGAAATAATACATACACTCGTCGAAATGGCTAAAATCGAAAATATGAATCATCCATTCACCAGTGATGTTGTTAAATTTGTGGTCGCGTTTGGTTTGACGGTTGGTTTGTTGGTTGGTTCATTCGTTGGTCGTAGAAAAGTCGTTCGCATCGCTTGAATAGACGTAGCGTAAGTACGTCGTTCGTTATTATTTCTTCTGTTAATTTGTTGTTGTTGTTGTTGATGTTGTTTTTGTTATTGTTTTGCCTATGAATGGCACATAAAATAGGGTAAAGTAGGATGAGGTGGAAGTTTGAAGGGGTTGAGAGCCATATGAAAATATATAAGTGTTTGTGTATGTGCGATTGTAGAGGGTGGTAGGGGGGTAGGTAATACAATTCTAAAACATACATACAACACTTGAAAAATATTTGTAGAGCTCATCACCGTATAGGGTTACCAGGTATTTTTTTTAAATGAAAAACGCAAAAAGAAACAACTTTTTTTATTACTCACAGAAAAAAATATATATTATTGGTTTTAATCATGTCGTTAATTGAATCAATTTCCAAAATGTCATTAATTTCTTTAATCATAAAAAAAAACAGAATTGTTCCATTTGAACATTTTCATTAATACAATTAATTTTTCAATCACGTAATTAATTGATCCAATTCATTTTTAATTGAAATGTCTTCAATCACAGAAATGATAGTATCAATTAAAAATTAATTGATCCAATTAAAATGTTAATTAAAATACTATTAATTTTTATTTCAATTAAAAAAATTGTTGAATCAATTAATTAAATTTTTTTTAACTCAACTAAGACTTTAATTGGAAAAATTTTCGTGAACATTTTTTCTGTGTATAATCCTTAAATTAGATGTTTTTCCTCCAGAGAGAATAAATTAATTAAATTTTCATAGCAAACATTTCAATATCTATTTAGACGATTGAACGTACTTGTATACTTTTTCTTTAAGAAAAATCCACAATTTCAAATTTTATTGTCTCATTGCATATGAGACATTCCACATTCTACCCATTTGTTAGAGCAATTAGATATAGCCTTTTGTGCATTTCTCAACCCTAATTTATGTACTTCAATATATTTTATTTATCTATAGTAACAACATGCGTAATCTATATTCTTGCCACTTAAACCTGCCTGAATGATAAGCAACCAGCAGGAGCAGCAACAGCAAAACTATGCAAATGACTCACAAACTAAATGAAACGTGACAACAGTTTTTGTTGAAATAATTTCGTTCATTACAACAACAAAACAAAAAGGACCATGAAAATCCACCCTTATCGAAAGAATGACCTTTGTTTGATCACTTATCATTTAGTCGAGTGTCAGTACCCTCAAATTTTTTGGTTGTAACTGCAATTATCGACATATCGAAATGACTCAACTGTTGTGTTAATACAATGCGTATATATGCCAGAAAATTTCAAGATGCGTCATAAATACCAACATCAAACGCATAATCACCTACAACAAATTTTCCCATGCTTTTTATAGTACATAGATATATAGTGATTACAAGTAAATGCTTATATTGCCTTTATCTTTCAATATTAGATTGTTTATACTTAGGGAGCTATCCAGTATTTTTTTCTTTTTTTATGGAAGAAGGTCATACGTCAATACTTCTACATGCCTATGGGTGCACAAGGCCTATGGTAAAGGATTTTAATTTCCAAAATATTTCGAAAAAAGAATAAAACCCAAGACTGGGATAGAACCCATGACCGCCAATAGCAAAATATACCACTCCAAATAAGAGGTATATAGAAATATAATTTTGACCAACTTTTTTATAAAATCAAAAAAAAAAAAAATGACACAATGTTTAATAGAAATAAATTTTTGACAAAATTTTTTTATAGAAATAAAATTTTCACAGAATTTTCTATAGAAATAAAATTGTGACCAAATTTCCTATAAAAATAAAACTTTGACAAAATTTTCTATAGAGATAAAATTTTGACAATATTTTCTATAGAAATAAAACATTGACAAAATTTTTCTATAGATATAAAATTTGAAGAAACATTTCTATAAAAATACAAATTTGACAAAATTTTGTATAGAAACAACATTTTGATAAAATCTTGTATAGAAAAACAAAATTGATAAAAATTTCTTTAGAAACGAAAATTTTGACAAAATTTTCTATAGAAATAAAATTTGGAGAAACATTTCTATAAAAATACAATTTTGGCAAAATTTCCTATAGAAATAAAACTTTGACAAAATTTTCTATAAGGATAAAATTTTGAATTTTTTTTTATAGAAATAAAACATTGACAAAATTTTCTATGCAAATAAAATTTTGACAAAATTTTCCATAGAAATAAAATTTTCACAGAATTTTCTGTAGAAATAAAATTGTGACAACATTTCTATACAAATAAAATTTTGACAAAAGTTTCTATAGGTATACAATTTTAACAATATTTTCTATAGAAATAAAACAGTGACAAAATGTCCATAGAAATTTTCCACGAAATTTTCCATAGAAATAAACTTTTTTAAAAAATGTTCTCTAGAAATAAAATTTAAAAAATAAAATTTGGAGAAAATTTGCTCTAGAAATAATATTTTGAGAAAATTTTCTATAGAAATAAAACATTGACAACATTTTCGATAGAAATAAAATTTTCTATAGAAATAAAATTTGACAAAATTTTCTATAGAAATAAATTTTTGACAAAATTTTCCATAGAAATAAATTTTTGCCAAAATGTTCTATAGAAATAAAATTTTGACAAAATTTTCTATAGAAATAAATTTTTGACAAAATTTTCCATAGAAATAAATTTTGACAAAATTTACATAGAAATGAAATTTTGAAAAAATTTTCTATAGAAATAAAAATTTGACAAACTTTTCTATAGAAATAAAATTTTCACAGAATTTTCTATAGAAATAAAATTGTGACAACATTTTTCATAGAAATAAAATTTTCACAGAATTTTCTATAGAAATAAATTTTTGACAAAATTTTCCATAGAAATAAATTTGGACAAAATTTTCCATAGAAATGAAATTTTGACAAAAATTTCTATAGAAATAAAACTTTCACAAAATTTTCTATAGAAATAAAATTTTCACAGAATTTTCTATAGAAATAAAATTTTCACAGAATTTTCTATAGAAATAAAATTTTGACAAAATTTTCCATAGAAATAAAATTTTGCCAAAATTTTCTATAGAAATAAAACTTTCACAAAATTTCCTATAGAAAACAAATTTTGACAAAATTTTCCATAGAATTAAAATTTGACAAAATTTTCCATAGAAATGAAATTTTGACAAAATTTTCTATAGAAATAAAATTTTTTAAAGGGATAAATTTTGACAAAATTTTCTATAGAAATAAAAAATTGATAAAATTTTCTATAGAAATAAAATTTTGACAAACTCTCTATAGAAATAAAAATTTGAAAAAAAAATTTCTGTTTTTCGATCTCAAGTTCGAAAAAACAGAAGACTTTTATTTGAAAATAAAGATCGAAAAACAACAAAAACATAAAAAAAATATAAAAAAAAATTTTTACAACATTTTCTATAGAAATAAAATTTTGACAAACTTTTCTTTAGAAATAAAATTTTAACAAAATTTTCTATAGAAATAAAATGTTGACAAAATATTCCATAGAAATAAATTTTTCACAGAATTTTCTATAGAAATACAATTTTGACAAAATTTTCTATGGAAATAAAATTTTTTAAAAAATTTTCTCTAGAAATAAAATTTAAAAAATAAAATTGTGACAACATTTTCCATAGAAATAAAATTTTGAGAAAATTTGCTGTAGAAATAATATCTTGAGAAAATTTTCTATAGAAATAAAATTTTGACAAAATTTTGTATAGAAATAAAATTTTGACAAAATTTTCTATAGAAATAAAATTTTGACAAAATTTTCTATAGAAATAAAATTTTGACAAAATTTTCTATAGAAATAAAATTTTGACAAAATTTTCTATAGAAATAAAATTTTGACAAAATTTTCCATAGAAATGAAATTTTGACAAAATTTTCTATAGAAATAAAATTTTGAAAAAATTTTCCATAGAAATAATATTTTGAAATTGGTAGATTTTTGTTAAATTTTTCTTCAAATTTTGGTAGATTATTTTTGGCACGAGTGGCAACCGTGATTGCACCACGATAGCTTCCTGTTTACATGGCACAATTTCAACTAAAAAATTTGATGCTATTACAAATGGAAATTAAATGGAATGGAAAATGGAAATTAGATGGAATGAAATAGAAATTCGATTAAAATATACACCTTTTGAGAAAAAATTATAATTTGGAGTATAAATTTTAAAGAGTAATATTATGTCATGCATTAATTAATAAATTACTGAATTTGCATTATTTTATAATCAAATAATTAATTTTATCTCTCAGGAAAAAACTTACAATAGTGATTACTTCAAATGCCAAAAATTTCAAGATAATTTTCAATTTAATAATAAAAATACTTATGTGTGTGCTCATTTACTTGTTTTCGCATAACAATTCTTGGCTAAAATCTTAGTTTTGGCCTTATCTTATTAAAAAAAACTGTTGCAATATCACTAAACTATCATAAAAACTTATTACTACCAAATAACAATTTTCCCAATTTCCTTCGAATTTAGTACAGCGGTCTATAATTACCAAAAAAAAAAAACTCTCTTAATATTTCGTTATCTGATTTGTGTATACATGGCAATCCTATTTAAAGAAAATGACGCGAATCATCATTTCATTATTATTCACATACTTGTTTCACAAAAAAATATCTAACGAATGTTTTATTTGTGCCGTGTGCGATTTATTCTTAAAATTTTCAAAAACCAAATCTATTCGAATGTAGAAATATTTGTACTTTTCGCATGTATACTATGTATGTATTTAAAGACTAGAAAAAAATGTATGTATATATTCATGTACATTCATATATTACATTATCTAAGTGTTATTCGAATAAAATTTGATTGATTACGTTTTACGGGGAAGGGAGTTAAATTTGCTATTTGACAGAAAAAAAGTTTAGAATACTTATAGCGGAAATTTGTTAAATATATTTCTTAAAAAATTACAAGCACTTGAAGTGTCTTTTTCGAATTCAATTTAAGTGCTTCCTATCTGTAGTTTAAATATCTGTTATTAGATCACACACTGTGATATCCGATTCTGTTCAATATCTCAACAGTTATTATGGATCAAACAGAAAAATATACCAAAGGAAGTAATAGAATATGGACAATATGAATATGAAGTCGGAGTTAGATAATCAGAACCAAAAGGTCGATATTTCAAACTTTCGATTTTTTAAATTTAGAAAAGTCGATTTTTTTGAACTTACAAGTCGATTTTTTTTTAAACTTACAAAAGTCCAACTTTTAACTTTTGAGAAGTCGAAAAGCTATTAGCACCATCTACCAAAATTTGAAGAAAGTTTTACACAAAAAACCACCAAATAAAAAATATTATTTTGTAGTGTTTGATCAAATGTTTGTGGTTATTATTTTATTTTTATTTATTTATTTAATCATTCAGAGCATGTAATGTTATTATAAAAAAAAAATGTTTATCCAAAAGAAATGTTTTATTATACTAGTTTAGAAGTTTATTTATTATTTTATGACCACTCCTAATAGTGACGATTTATTGGGAGTGTATAATTTTTCCTTTAATTGTAAAAGTGTCGTAGATTTAAACATTTTGAAAAAGTCTTTGATACTATGACCTAAAAGAAAAATTAAAATTTTGGAAGATATTGACTTTTTATTTCTACAGAAAATTTTGCATTAATTTCATTTCTATAGAATTTATTCCAAAATTTTATTTCTATAGACATTTTTCTCAAAATTTTATTTCTATAGAAATTTTTCTCAAAATTTTATTTCTATAGAAATTTTTCTCAAAATTTTATTTCTATGGAAAATTTTGCCAAAATTTTATTTCTATAGAAAATTTTGTCAAAAGTATAAGTGAGCATTAAATTTTCCTGGTTTCAATAACGCTTTGTGGACATCTCAAATATGTGGAGTACAATTTAGTTAAATTTTCGCAGTACATTCTTCCTATAGAACAGTTTACATTTTTTTCGGTGTTCCTGAAAGTATCATTCTGCTTTCTGGAATTTCTAATTTCTCAGGTTCCCCATTTTACATTGTGTCTAAATTCCTGTTCTCCCATTTCCATACAAAAGTATTGTTCTATCAGCTAATCTACATTGTGGGTTACACTACTAGTTTTATATCGAAACTTTTCCAAGCATTTTTTGTTACAATTCATTCCGATAAATTTCTAGACAAAAATAGTAACAAACAAAATCAATATAAATTTTGTGGAGGAATATATATACATAGGCAGTGCAAGCAGACTGCCATTACTTACTACAATGGTCGTTCACACTTTCATACTTCTATTGAAGCCCACATGTTGCCAACAAATGAAAAGTAGTATGGAGCGGTTAATTGCAAAGACCAAGAGAAGCAGACGAAGAAGTGAATAAAAACAAACATTGAAAAGGCAATGAGAATCACGGAAGGAATATGTTTTTTTTTTTGTTTTCTTTTGTAAGTACACTGAGTTGGCGATGACTCATCATCAACAGCACCACCATGTACCTTCATCATCATCACCGTTCGGTAGCACAAGCAGTGTATTCCTCCTCCTGAGCAACATCAATAACGTCACGGCGACCCATAAAAAAACACCGGCAAGGCAAATTATGAGGGTGGGTGGGTTGGTTGTGGAGGTGGTAAATGGTATGGAGAATGCCTTTCTTCTGTTATTCATCATCATCATTATCATTACATTGAGTATATACACCGCCATCGCCGTCTCATTGGGAACGAGGTCGAAAGTGCACGTGACGTAAGTTTACATGCTGCATGCGTAATGATGAGTGTGTGTGAGTGTGAGTTAGAGTTTTGAAAAATCTGTCTCTTCGTCTAGTTCTCAATGATAGTGGTTGTGTGTGTTGGGCAATCAAAAAACTACTCATTCGAGTTTTTATGTATGTTTTTGTTTTTGTACAGTGTAGAGAAAGGCTTGTTCTTTTTTCTTCTTCTTGTGCAAGATTGGCAAAAGCCAAAGAATCTTTTCCTACAACACCATAAAATACAAAAAACAAAAAAAAAAAAACGAATGGCATATTTTTACTATCAAGACTTGTGGATTGTTTGAGTTCAGTTGTATGTTTTGTTTTCTGGGTCCTGATATCTTCAATGGCGTCTCTGCTACAAGAAGGAAGTTTGCGGTGTGGTATATAATTGAACATACACACACGCGTTCTCCAAGTAAATTTGCCTTCAAGGGTTGGTGTTGTTTTCATGGTTTATTTTTGCTGGACTGCCAGTTTTAGTGACTGTATTGAAAACAAAAAAAAAATGTCGTCATGCTGTCTACTGGGTAAATATTTTGAAATACACTTTAGACCATTTCTAGAACACCACCACCACCACCACCACCCACCCACCTTGCCCATCTCCGGCTATTGATAGGTGGCAAAAAAAAAAAACATACCTAACCTAAAGACGCACATCTATCAATTAGCAATGAAAAGATAATGTGTATTGTATAAATTTACGTCGTAGTGGCGGTTTTCCATTTTTCTCATAAGACCTTGGTCGTTGTTGTAATTATTATTATTATTTGTGTAATTTGTGGTGAGTGTACACTTACCTATAAAATCGTAGGCTTCCTGAAAATATTGTTTGATATTTTGATGAGGTGTATCACTGGCAGGTATTTGCATATATTTGAGTCCGGGCATTTGACTTGTGTTGCTCGGTGCTTGGCAGGTAACATTTAAAACACAGTTGGCGCCTACACTACTGGGATCACCAGCATCGCGGCCATTGCCCAGTAATAGATGTGGGAAAACTGGTGAGGCGGGATGTGTTTCGATATCTGGAATGGAAAAGAAAGAAAAACAAAGCAAATGAAAAAAACCTTATGAAACTGCAAATGTACTGTAGGGATTTAAGAATTCGAGAAACGAATCTTGTAACTTTTCCAAAAAATGAACAAATTTTGCAGATATTTTCGAATGCGATAATTCAAGCTTTATTATTTTTCGCATATGGGAGCAGGGAACTTGGTAATTTGGTGGGTAATTTCCAGAAATTTGGGGGATTTTATGGGAATTTTTCCATATCTGTATGAATTGTTTCCCAAACATTGTTTAAAAAAGGCTTAAAAAAGTTCATCGTATCCTCAAAAACTTTGTTCCTTTTTTTTGGAGATTCTTAGATTAATTCTCAAAAGGGGTATCCATATATGCAAATAAAAAGTCTTTATTTCATATTTTTACTCGACGTTTCATTGGTAATTTCTAACTTATTTTCGGATGAATTTTCTTGATGTAGTTAGTCTTTCCTCATATTTCCGATATTATTAAATAGTAAAAAGAGACGGCACAGGAATACCATAACATTAAATACAAATTTAAAATAATTTAAAAAATAAATAAAGAACTAAATTAAAATATCACAGAGCTTTTGTCTTATGGCTACGATCACAAATGATTGATCATAAAGAATATGACTGCTAATGTATAAGAAGCATTATTCCACGACATTTATATGGTACGAATGGGGCATTTGGACTAAAAACGAATGTAGAATTTTTTAAAAGTTATTTTCCACTATTGTGAATTCATTTCGTAAGGATTCGTGTCGAAATTTTGCCCACTAATCTGTGTACATCACTGATTTGGACAATATATCGTATAGATATTGACACGATGAATATGGTCCATTTTGAACAGTAAATTTTGGTTTATAAATACACACTGAAGGAACATCAATTTGTTATTTTTCGAGCTTTTAGAAGTCGATTATAAAGAATCAATCAAAAAAAAAAAAAAAAATGATGATTCTTTATACCCATAATTAATTTTGATGGCTGATGGGATGATATTTCGAACTGGCTTAACAAACATTTTATATTTTTAAATTATCACGGATTTTTCACAGTTTTGCCTGTGAAAAATCCGTGTTTTCATAAAAAATTTGCAAACATTTTTTGGGGATGTTTGTGAATACATTTTATTTAAATTGGTGATTTTTAGGGTTAATTAATAAAAAATACTGGCAACACTGATTATTTGTTGATACAAAGATAAATGAGAAGAAGATGCAGTCTTGTCATAGCAAAACTGAAGCACCAGAGGACTCTGCCAACAAAATATCATAAAGTTTGCGTCGACGTGTCCCTCAAATGTACTGCCGTTTGCGTCGGAAAATATCATAACATTTGTGTTTTTCATAAATTTCTGAATAAAAACCCACAAAAGCAATACCAAAACGATTGTAGAAAATTAAAATAAAACTTATGTGTATTTTAAAGCGAATATTCATTATGGTTTTATGTGAATATTGCCGTTTTAATTTTTTCCTGGGCAGAGCTGCTTTTAAAAAAATTGGCAAATAAAACAATTTTTTTTCTCATAACCCTCTACACCTTGACATTTGTTTTCTCTTTATAAGAGCACAATGCTTAATCTTGTTATACTCAATTATCTTTGGTTGATATCAGTTTTGCCAGTATTGGGGATTTTTTCCCCAAATCGGGGATATTTTTTCGTGGATGGGGACGAAATTTTTGAGTTGAGGACTTGGGGATTTAGTGGGAAAATTCCACAAATTTGGTTTATATGAAATTTTTTTATATGAAATTCTTTTCAAAGAGAATCTCCAAACTATAAAAACAAAAAATCGTCCTCTTTATTCCAAGGCATTGGTTTGGGGGCCCAAGAGATACTTTACAAGTTACTCTGGTTTTTTTTTTAACGAACCGTTCCATCGCCCACTTTCCCGCCACTTCCGACCGTGAGGGCCTCGTCCCCATGACGTACACACAAAAAATTTTTTTTCTGATTCAATCACGAAATTAATTGATACAATTAATTTTTAAATGAAATGTCTTCAATCACAGAAATGATAGTATCAATTAAAAAATTAATTGATGGTCAATTAAAAAGTTAATTGATCCAATTAAAAAATTAATTGATACTATTATTTTTGTGATTGATTTTTGTTTCAATTAAAAAATTTGTTGAATCAATTAAATTTTTAATTGAATATTTTTTAAAACTCAATTAAAATTTTAATTGGAAAAATTTTCGTGAAATTTTTTTGTGTGTATGGACAGCTTACACAACATGATCCGGACCATGGCGGGATGGAGGCAGAGGGATTTGACCAGCTACAGAGAAGGACTCATCAGCCGGATATATTAAAACACAAGATCAAATATTAGGTTATTCAATAAAACTAATGTATTAGTTATCCAAATATCCTAAAATTCTAGACTTCATCATATCAATACTAAGGTTAGTGTCAACTAGATGATATATTGAATTAAAAATAATGCACATCCTACGAATAGGCTCCACAGAAGCATAATTCAAAGGTTGAAAATCAATGTAAAGAAACTGGTAATTCCTAGATGCCCTAAAAGGAACATTTATCCTAATCCTAGATATTAATTCCGAGCATGGAATATCCCCACTAACTAACCTATACATCACATCATGGAGCTCAACATCGTCCGTCGGCTCCTAAGAGTAGACAAATTAATCAGCCTCAATCTAGAAGTGTATGAAGGGAGAACAAAATCACTGTTCCAATGAAGATGTCTCAAAGCGAACAACAAGAACTGCTTCTGAACCGATTCTATACTATCAATGTAAACTTCATACTGAGGATCCCACACGATAGAACCATACTCTAGAATGGGTCTAACAAGGGCAGTAAAAAGCTCCTTTGTAACATAATGGTCCGAAAACTCGTTCGCCCAACGCTTTATGAATCCATATACACCTTACTCACCATCGAATCAATATGACCATTAAAATTAAGCCTACGATCCATAACAATGCCAAGATCAACTAAAGAATCAACCTATTCTAATAACGAGCCCCGTATACTATACCGAACACCAATAGGCCGCATAAACTTGCATTTCCTCAAGTTCAAATCCATCAGATTTACCCTACACCAATCATCAAAGCTATCCAAATCACCTTGGTTTCCTAAGAAATTTTTTACTATTGTGAATTTATTTCGTTAGGCTTGGGTCGATCTGTCATGTTGACCGAACTCCAATTTTTATTTCTCGAGCATTTAGATGACGATTTGCATAAGGTGCAAAAATTCGATGACCCTTTATACCAATAATTATGATGGCTTGAAGTGAAGAGAATCGATGTTGTACTTTTTGTCAAGTACTTACATTTTTATTGTTCCTTTTTTTCGGAACACATATTGTTTCGGATAAGAACTTGGTGGTATTTGACAAGCAAGTGTTCTCTTCACTTCACTACTTGCGCTCTGAGAGAAAGACAGTGTATGTACTATATTCGACAGCGAATTGCACACATGTAGTGAAAAGTTATTCGATGCAGACCTCTAGTATTGATTAAAAAAATCCGAATCAATGGCAACACTATCACATTTTCCGCCAATGAATGTAGGTGGGCCTAGCACCTTTCGCTATGGTTGTGTTTACACTCTATATCAGATTATTGAAATATTTGTAAGGACTAAAAGACTATTTATTTAATAGGTTCTTCTATCAACTTGAAATCTCTTTTCGGCTGGATTTTTTTTTCATTTGTTCCCTTTCCTTAAGCTATTCCTAATGATGTTCCATTGACTCTTTATGCGGTTGGCCTTTCGAAACAAAAAATTATTAGCCAATTTCATTTCACATTAGAAATCTCTAATAATATCTCTGACCATAACTACTAAAATAAAAAATAGACAAAAAAACAGAAACAAACCATAATTATAATAACTCTCTCCTCTAAACACTCGTGCTCTTCATTCATGAAAGTTCATTCATTTTTAGACATCTACGTTTTAGTTTATGACGGTGATGACGACGACCACGTTACATGGACAAGACAAAAAAAAAAAAGCAAAAATATTCGTACATTGGTTTTTATGAATAATGTTTCTCGATTTACATACATATTCCGCATATACACATGCTAGTATATCTCCAAATATAATAAGGCTGGCAGCAAACGACCATTAAAAAAAAATACTGTTACGTGGTAACACATACCCTCCTCTAGACTAGACTACTCCACCAATGAGGTTGACTATGATGATGACGACAATGATGATGAAGTGGAGTGCCGTAGTGTGGTGTGGTGGTGGTGGTGGTAGTGTTTATATTTACTTTCGCATCATAATTAAATATTGTGTATGCTTGAGCGTTTCTTTTTTTTTTGGTTTTGGTTTTCTTACCCCCAGAGTATATTTTGATTCTCAAGATATTAAGAGTGAGTCATGTCTTAATGCCGCTAGCTTCATCGAACTTATAGAAGAAAAAAAAAAAATAAACAGAAGATGGAGCAATCAACTATTTCCTCATACATGATTCTAGCCAGTTTAGGTGCTTTTGTTTTTATTTCTGTTTCTGTTTTTGTTTTTTTTTATTCTGTTTCATTGTTTTATAAACATTCTTGAAGGAAATATCAAAAAATAGGAGCCGTCGTCCCATAGCTCGAGAAGTAGTTTTTCTTAGTCAATGGCTATAATGGCATAGGGGGGTATGTCATAAATGTATATGAAAATTATTTTTGTTTCCTATGACTCTGTTTTTTTTTATTTAGCAGAATTCTTAATAATATTTACATGACTATGGATCGTAAATAAAATCTTCAATATATCATTGAATGAATAGGTTCCAGCTATTTCTAGGAATGAAATATACTATTTTCATTATGTATGTATGTATGTATGTGTGTATATATAGAAACACGCCTTTATGAGGAAATCTTATGATAATCAATGGTGAAACTGTATGTTGTCATGGTTTTCTAAGGAACAAATATGGCGATCCTAATTCACATTTCAATATTTCAAAAATATTGCTGGAATGCATGTCATATACATACTTAATAGTTGGAAAGAAGCTACTAATATGACCTTTAGAAAAGTCAGTTCTAGTTCGTGGTCTAGCGGACAAAAATACTAAAAAAAAGAAACAAAAATAGTTTTTAGTATAATCCTGTCCCATAATATCCTTAAAAGCATCTAAATGTGATCAGAAAACATTTGCGTTGGGTCATTGAGCAAAACATAGAATCGGTCCTTTGTGTGGCATGACAATGGACTGAATTGTTTAGTTGAGCCCGTAATATCGGCATACTTAACCTAACTTAACCAAATCTAGGTTAGGTTAGGTTAGGTTAGGTGGCAGCCCGATGTATCAGGCTCACTTAGACTATTCAGTCCATTGTGATACCACATTGGTGAACTTCTCTCTTATCACTGAGTGCTGCCCGATTCCTTGTTAAGCTCAATGACAAGGGACCTTCTTTTTATAGCCGAGTCTGAACGGCGTTCCACATTGCAGTGAAACCACTTAGAGAAGTTTTTGAAACCCTCAGAAATGTCACCAGCATTACTGAGGTGGGATAATCCACCGCTGAAAAACTTTTTGGTGTTCGGTCGAAGCAGGAATCGAACCCACGACCTTGTGTATGCAAGGCGGGCATGCTAACCATTGCACCACGGTGGCTCCCTAACCAAATCTAGGGACATTTGTTTGTGAATGAAATATTGAAAAAAATACAGACCTCGAGCTCATCTTTATTAATATTTTTTTGTTTGGAAAAAAGGTTTTTTTTTTTGAAAAGTAGAAGACGATTCTTTAAGTAATCTTCAAATTGTATTAAATCGACATTTGCATTTTTTTTTTTTCAAAAACAAATTTTACAACTTTTAACAAAAGATTCCATTTTGCATTAAAAAGGTCAATAATAATCAGTCTAAAGGGTGATACGGTCAAAATTTGGTCAAGGGAAAACGCGTGTAAATCGGTGAAATCGTTTATTTAAAAAATCAAATTAAATTTCTTTTTCAAGTTCAATTAGTATAAAATTCAGAAAAAATATTCAGTTAGGCTTTCGCTTTTCCAAATCCGAATTGCCGGGCCTCACGCTTGACACCTGCCTTCAGATTTTGTACAGCCACCTTGTCCACCTTCTTCGCCGCAGAAAGCCAGTTTGCCTTGAACTACTGCTCGTCCTTAGCAGTTTTTTTGGTCTTCTTTAGGTTCCGCTTGACAATAGCCCAGTATTTCTCAATTGGGCGGAGCTCTGGCGTGTTGGGAGGGTTCTTGTCCTTGGGAACCACCTGCACGTTGTTGGCGGCGTACCACTCCATGGCCTTTTTACCGTAATGGCAAGATGCCAAATCCGGCCAAAACAGTACGGAACAACCGTGTTTCTTCAGGAAAGGCAGCAGACGTTTATTCAAACACTCTTTCACGTAAATTTCTTGGTTGACAGTCCGGGAAGCTATGAAAATGCTGCTTTTCAAGTCACAGGTACAGATGGCTTGCCAAACCAGATATTTCTTTGAGAACTTTGACAGTTTTATGTGCTTGAAAATATCTGCTACCTTTCCCCTTCCTTTTGTCGTATAAATCTCCTGTCCCGGAAGCTGCTTGTAGTCGACTTTGACGTAGGTTTCGTCGTCCATTACCACGCAGTCAAACTTCGTCAGCATCGTCGTATACAGCCTCCGGGATCGCGCTTTGGCCGTCGTTTTTTGTTTATCATCGCGATTTGGAGTCACTACCTTTTTGTAAGTCGATAGTCCGGCTCGTTTTTTGGCTCGATGCACGGTTGTAGACGACACACACACAGCTTATTTGCGGCATCTCGGAGAGAGAGGTTAGGGTTTCGCTTGAAACTACCTGCAACTCTCTTTGTCGTCTCAGCGGCTTCCGGTTTTCGATTTCCCCCCGATCCAGACTTCCTGGCTGTCGACAAACGTTCCCCAAACACTTTAATTACATTTGTAACGGTTGATTTGGCAACTTTTAGCTATTTTGCCAGCTTTGCGTGCGAGTAGCTCGGATTTTCGCGATGCGCGAGCAAAATTTTGACACGCTGCTCTTCTTGCTTGGACGGCATTTTGACAACTGAAGAGTGAATTCCAAAATCAAAATAGGAGCAACATTCTACACACACACCTTCAAAATGAGGGGTGTTCAGGTTTTTTTAAATGCAAAATTGAAAGAAATACGTCAAGTTTATATTGACCAAATTTTGACCATATCACCCTTTATATAGTGCTAGAGGAAAATATTTCATTGCATATTCAGAGCAAGATTTGGATTAGACAGACAGAAATAGAAAAAAATCTTCCCTTAAGACTAGTACTAAGATCACGTTTTCGCACGAAAAACTGTTATATTCCATATAAAAAACGTTAACGCGGAATTTAAGTGATCCAATTAAAAAATTAATTGTTTCAATTCAAAAATTCGTTGAATCAATTAAATTTTTAATTCAATATTTTTTTAATCTCATTTAAGACTTTAATTGAAAAAATTTTCGTGAAAATTTGTTCTGTGTAGGTACTAGCCAAAAACAGAAATGATAAAAATTTTGAATGGAGCTGTTGAAGAAACTTGTTCAAATTTTTGGAGGCAACTGTTTAAACTTCAAACCATTGTCACTATTTTTTACCTTAATTTATTTTATTAAGTACATAGCTTCATATGAACATTGATCGAAACGTTATCTCGTAAAATAAAGAAAAAATATACACACAGAACAAATATTCACGAAAATTTTTCCAAAAGTCATAATTGAGTTTTAAAATATATTCAATCAAAAACTTAATTTATTCAAAACTTTTTTTAATTAACTTTCTATTAATTTTTTAATTGTGATTGATGACATTTCAATTAAAAAATTAATTGGATAAATTAAATTCGTGATTGAAAAAAAAATTGTGTGCTGTGAAAGGTTGTGACGTTGATGCACGTTGCTATCGACCTCAATGCTTTCTTATGGCTTTTGGTATATATTAATATTTTGTTAGTGTAACTAACTAGATTCGATTTTGCAAAATATTAATCTCCTTACACTTTTGTATTTTTAGACAAAAAAAAAAAAATATTGATAGATGATCAAATGAATTTATATGAGAAAACTGAGTTTAAAGTTTATTTCATTTTTTTTTTGTATATAGTGGTCATATCATATATAATAATGTACTTTTTGTAAACTTAATCACTCGACTTTGTTTTATTATTAATTAATTATGTGGCTAAACTTGTAGAAATAAAACCAACTGACCTATCCATTATTAAATCATGATTGCAGTGATTCAGCTTCGTACTTTTTATTGTTAATTATAATTTTTGTTTTATTCAAAATCAAGTAAGTTTTTTATATGAATCATTGTGATTTTTCGCCATGAATGACGCCATCAGGCGAGTCCGTTAAATGATTAGCTAAAATCCTGTAAACCATAAAAGTGAATGAATGCGAACAAAACATGCGTCATATATTTTGATCTTGAAATGTTTATTTGATCTTTGAGCGTTAATTGTTCTTTTGAGAAATGTTGACAAATTGCTTTCAGGTAAATAACATATTTGTAAGGGTATTACAGAGTGCGTCATTTAAGGAAAAACAAAAAAATAAAACGAATAAAAACAGATAAATCGGAAGTGATATGGGAGAAAAGGAATTAAAAAAAAATCTACCAAACTTAAAAAATCAAAATCATTTTTTCTATAGAAAATTTTTGTCAAAATCTTATTTCTTTAGAAAAATTTGGTCAAAACCTTATATCTATACAAAAATTTTGTCAATTTTTTTTTCTATAGAAAATTTGTCAAAATGTTCTCAAAATTTTATTCTATACAAAAATTGGTCAAATATTTATTTCTATAGAAAATTTTTGTCAACATTTTATTTGAATAGAAAATTTTGTCAAAATTTTATTTCTATAGAAAATTTTGTCAAAATTTTATTTCTATAGAAAATTTTGTCAAAATTTTATTTCTATAGAATATTTTGTCAACATTTTATTTCTGATGAAAATTTTGTTTCTAAGGAATATTTTGCCAAGAATTTATTTCTATAGAACACGTTGTCAACATTTTATTTCTATAGAAAATTTTTTTCTAAAGAAAATTTTGTCACAGTTTTATTCCTATAGAAAATTTTGTCAAAATTTGTTTTATGACCTTGAAATATGTTTATTGGTCTTGATGGCTTTATATTACAATAAAGGAATAAATAAATAAAATAAATAAATTTGATTTCTATAGAAAATCTAGTTAAAATTTTATTTCTATAGAAAATTTTGTCAAGAAGTTTATTTGTATAGAAAATTTTGTTTTTATAAAAAATTGTATCAACATTTTATTTATATAGAAAATTGTATCAACATTTTATTTATATAGAAAATTTTGTCAAAATTTTATTTATATAGAAAATGTTGTCAAAATTTTATTTCTATTGAAAATTTTTGTCAAAATTTTATTTCTATAGAAAATTTTGTCAAAAGTTTATTTCAATAGAAAATTTTGTCAAAATTTTATTTCTATGGGAATTTTTGTCAACATTTCATTTCTATAGGAAATTTTGTCAAAATTTTATTTTTAGAAAATTTTGTCAATTTTTTTATTATAGAAAATTTGTCAAAATCTTATTTCTATAAAAAATTTTGTCACAATTTTATTTGTATAGAAAATTTTGTTTCTATAAAAAATTGTATCAACATTTTATTTATATAGAAAATTTTATCAATATTTTATTTATATAGAAAATTTTGTGAAAATTTTGCCAAAATTTTATTTCTATGGAAAATTTTGTCAAAATGTTATTTCTATGGAAAATTTTGTCAAAATGATATTTCTATGGACAATTTTGTCAAAACTTTATTTCTATAGAAAATTTTGTCGAAATTTTATTTTTATAGAAAAATTTTGTCACAATAATATTTCTATAGAAAATTTAGTCAAAATTTTATTTCTAAAGAAAATTTTGACAAAATTTTATTTCTATAGAAAATTTTGTCAAATTTTTTGTTTCTATAGAAAATTTTGTCAAATTTTTTGTTTCTATAGAAAATTTTGTCAATTTTTTTTTCTATAGAAAATTTGCCAAATTTTATTTCTATAGAAAATTTTGTCAAAATGTTATTTCTATAGAAAAGATTTGCCAAAATCTTATTTCTATAGACAAGTTTTGTCAAAATTTTATTTCTATAGAAAATTTGCCAAATTTTATTTCTATAGAAAATTTTGTACAAATTTTATTTCTATAGAAAATTTTGTCAAAATTTTATTCTATAGAAAATTTTGTCAACATGTTAATTCTATAGAAACATTTTGTCAAAATCTTTTTTCTATAGAAGATTTGTCAAAATCTTATTTCTATAGACAATTTTTGTCAAAATTTTATTTCTATAGACAATTTTTGTCAAAATTTTATTTCTATAGAAAATTTTGTCAAAATTTTTGTTTCTATATAAAATTTTGTCAAATTTTTTGTTTCTATAGAAAATTTTGTCAATTTTTTTCCTATAGAAAATTTGCCAAATTTTATTTCTATAGAAAATTTTTTCAAAGTTTTATTTCTATAGAAAAGATTTGTCAAAATCTTATTTCTATAGAAAATTTTGTCAAAATTTTAATTATATAGAAAATTTTGACAAAATTTTATTTCTATAGAAAATTTTGTCAAAATTTTATTTCTATAGAAAATTTTGTCAAAATTTTATTTCTATAGAAAATTTTGTCAAAATTTTATTTCTATAGAAAAGATTTGTCAAAATCTTATTTCTATAGAAAAATTATGTCAAAATCTTATTTCGATAGATTTGTCAAAATCTTATTTCTATAGAAAAATTATGTCAAAATCTTATTTCTATAGATTTGTCAAAATCTTATTTCTATAGACAATTTTTGTCAAATTTTATTTCTATAGAAAATTTTGTCAAAATTTTATTTCTATAGAAAATTTAGTCAAAATTTTATTTCTAAAGAAAATTTTGACAAAATTTTATTTCTATAGAAAATTTTGTCAAATTTTTTGTTTCTATAGAAAATTTTGTCAAATTTTTTGTTTCTATAGAAAATTTTGTCAATTTTTTTTCCATAGAAAATTTGCCAAATTTTATTTCTATAGAAAATTTTGTCAACATTTTATTTCTATAGAAAACTTTGTCAAAATTTTATTTCTATAGAAAATTTTGTCAAAATTTTATTTCTTTAGAAAATTTAGTCAAAATTTTATTTCTATAGAAAATTTAGTCAAAATTTTATTTCTATAGAAAATTTTGTCAAATTTTTATTTCTATAGAAAATTTTGTCAACATTTTATTTCTATGGAAAGTTTTTTCAAAATTTTATTTATTTTGCAAAATCTACTATCTAAAACATCAAGAATTCTACCAATCTACCAGACAGTTGAAAATCTACAATTATTGGTCGAATTCTACCAACTGTGGCAACGGTGTTAGTGGCCCAATTTTGTTTTTTTGTTTTGACCAAGATTGAACCTTAAGCCAAATTCTCGATCGATGTGACAAAGCTTTATCTAACTAAATTTGTCCTACTACTATATTATGTAGAGTGTAAAAGACTGTAACTGATATTAAAAAAGAAAAAACTTACCATAAACAGCGGGACTACTACAACTCCTCGTCAGCGATGGCCGACTTGACGAGGAGTTTGTTTCCTCCTCAACGCAGGGGGTATCCAGGTTATCTTTCGATCTTTTGTTACCGTATTCTGTAAATAACAAACAATATTAAATATGTTAATATGGAATTTTTCAAATATTTTGCACTTTTGTAAAAATAAACATAATTAATTGACACTGTGTGTTTTGTGAGCTAAGGAAATAAAACAGGTTTCTCTTGGTAAATGAACTTGTTTAAATTGTGCACTACCTTGGCTTGGAATGTCATTGGAGAAAATTGTCCATAAATATGTATATTTTCGTATCTATACATTATTATCGTAAACAGGAAAAAGTTTGAGTTAATATCAACACTTTAGTTTTATATGATTGAAATTGACAGTTTATCTTTGTTTACTAAAGTTGTTACAATTCTAAAGCTGATACTTTTAATTATACAATCCTACGAATTACGGTCACTATATTAGGAAAATATTTTTTAAGGGTCAAAATTTGTTTCTTCACAAAAAGAAAACAAATTCTACAAATTTCAAATTAGATTCGGAACACATAGTAATATGATTTTCCATTTGGCATTATGGTTTTCACACATATGTTTCATAGATTTAAAATGTTTACGCTGATTCATAAATTTGGCCCTGACTTGTCCCGGTCGTCGCCCATTCACACGATTGCTCACAACACATTAATTGATGATCTGGCGACAGCAATCCTTAAATATAAACGTGTCTTTATACAATAATCGAAGGGATTTAAAAATAATAACAAAAAAACATTGAGGGTATAGCAAGAAAGCATGTTGAAAATTATTACTTGCAATCTTGATAATTAAAAAACACAAAATATATTTATTGTATATAAATTATTGATAAGATGAAGAATAATTGATCATCGCCTCTGTTAAAACAAAACGTGATAAGATAAAGGTTCTTGAAGATAGATACCTCTCTATATGGTATGGCTATATGGTAATAATGGAGTACAAAAAAATACGTCTTTAACCCAGCAACAAATTCAACAAGAGTTCGATCAAAGACAAATTTTTGAATTGAGTTTTTAATATTTTTGGTCTAAACTGAAACATTTTGATTATTTCAAACTCATTCGATATAGGCTATATGGAAGGTAATAGATTGTGATATTACTAAGGTTTAAATTTTTATCAACGATATCTCCATAGTGACAAAAACACTCTCTATAGATCGGTATTAGGATCGCATTATCGCGGTATAATAGCATTTTTTGCTGTTACTTTTCGTTATTAATACATATGTATTTGAGAAAATAAAGTTTTAAATTGTTGTTTTAGATAATTGCCCTTCAAGTTATAATAAAATTTGCCATGAATTCAAATTTTATTATGCTTTTACAGATTTATTTTCGATTTTAGCTGCTAAACTCAAAAGTCATCATTTTTGGTATTTTTATATTCGACGAATAAACTTTTGGTAATATTGGCAACACTGCCGCTGAGAGAAAAATGACAAATTCCCATTGTCCTACGAAATGTCAAATAGCAAGAAGTTATAAGCAATACCCTGCTCAATTTAAAGAAACGATAAATTAAGGAATATCGTTAAAGATAACAAATATTAAGACATCCATAAAGTTTTAAAAAAGACGGGTTTTTCAAAACCTCAATGAGTCCAAAACTCGCTGTGCAATTGATGACAATAGAATTTGTATTAATTTAGATAATTAATCAGATAGCAATCTCTTGTAATTAATAACAACTTGTAATACCTCAAAATATGTATATTGTACCTAATTTTCTGATTGGATCGTTTTCTTCCTAGTTATAAATGAAAATTTTTATATTCCCTTTTGGATCTTTAGGTTAAAATCAGAACGTTTTACCCTTTCCTTAGCACCATTATTGTGTATTTATTCTAACAATTTATTATGATTTTAAAAAAGTTGTAATTTATTGTTTTGTATTTGTTTAAGAATTTTTCACAATATTTAAATATTTTGCTAAAGCCCCAATAATAGCTATTTTTGAAAAACGCAAAAAGCTTCAATGATATTATGTGTGTTAATATACTATTCAAATATTAGTAAATTGTATTTTGTTAAGAAATAATAAAATATTTCCAATATTTATTATTATAATAGTAATAAGTACAATGTCAAGTACGAAAAATTTGCCAACTTGGTGGTAAAACAAACACACACACATACAACTACTCTGGAATTGTTGTTGGTTTACTTCTTGTTTTCCTTTTGCCAAAACACAAATACCAGTTACAAGACTAGCAACAACAATGCAACGGTAAAACAAAAAAAAATCACCTAAACTCGAACTCATACCCGAAAGGTCGTTTCAAAGCGTTTTAACAGTGTTGCCTACTTCAATCGAAGTGCACATCTAGCATTTGGCGCGCAAAGGGGAAAACGACGTTTTTGCTTGTGACGGACGACCCCATTGCTAACAAACCAACGACGAACAGAAATACATATAACAGCAGCAACAATAATTTCACTCAGCGATGATGGGAGAATGACTCATGAAATGTTTACAATTTTCTTATAATGAGTAAACAGCACACACAACACCAACAATAACAAAAAAAGTCACAAATAATAACAACAACAACAACAACGACAATAACAGCCGCACTCAGAAGATGAATGTATTTTTTGTTTTCATTATAATTCTTCTTCTTTGAACAGTCTGAGCAAATTGACAACAACGAGAAGAGATGGTGGTGATTCTATAATAAGTTGTGAGTAATAATTGGGGAGTTTGCTGTTGGCAAACGAAACGATTGCTGGCGATGACTTATTACGATCACCTGTATGATTAAACATAGGAATTTATTTATAATTCCCATAAATGACGGCTTACACTTAGGAATTCCGCAATGACTAATATGTTGTAATGTAATTAATTTTATTAACAAATCGAATCATTGACTGTGTTGTTTACTTTAATCGACAATTTGATTAGAGGATTCCTACTATAAGGGGGTTGGAGAGGTGCAAGTGAAGTACAACGCAATAGGGCTGTTGTCGTCGCCCCTAAACATTTTTTTACAGCCCTCATAAAAATTGACAAGCAAGGAAAATTTGTGCTGACGTCTGCTTTGAATATGGGGGAAAATGACTGATGGACGGATGGAGGCGAGAGGTATTATTTGATTGACAATTTGACATAATTGTTTTGGCCGATGTTTTCGTTTGCTCATCTCACACTGCATTTTTATTTCCACCATAATATGTAATATGCACAAATCAATCAATTTTATTCTTATAAAATTTTCAAAAACGAATGTAAAATAGCAAAACTTACCGACTTTGTTGATTGGCATAAATCTTAGCAATAGACACGGCGATTCTCTCTTTATCCGCATTTTCATTTCACTTCAAATATTGGGCTATGACTCACGCTAGCACCGTCTCCCTCACACTCGCTCAGTTGATTTGGGGTCTCTTTTTTTAGTTGTTTGCTTTATTTTTGTTGCGTTGTACATACACCGTGTGTTATTTTATATATATGTGTGTATATAGATAAGTGTACGTACGTATGTGGTACTACGTAAGTCCAGCAAAAAAATAAATAACGACCAAAGAAATCACTTGAGTCAATCAAGCTCAGTTTGAAATTATATTATTTTATATTTCTTCTTTTTATTATCAACAATTTTTTTTGCAGGAAAGACAATTTTGGGGGATACGGGTAGGACAGGGGAAAGTTTTTATTAAATCACTTTTATTTTTCCACTTTGGCGTTTTTATTGGTATTTTTTGTTTTGTAATAATAAAAAAAATCAGTCACTTGTTGGACACGCGAACAATTTCAAATTTGTTGTTTTACGAAACTTAAAGCCACCACCACTTCACTTCCTGAAGTCAATGAATTTCTTGTGTAAGCGGATTGGGGCCGTTGGCGGGGGTATTTGAAATGCGTGGCCAATTTTGTTATCTCTTGTAAAATGTTTATTTTTTGCACTTGTTACAGCGTTGTTAATTTGTATTTCTATTACAATCTATTAAAAGGCACTTTTGCAATTTTATAAAATTTTTTCTCACTCAATAGTCCATCTCTATTTGTGTTATTATTTATTTTTTTTTGCTAAGTTTACTTATTAGCTTATGCTTTCATTTATTCATTCGCGTTCTCACGTTCTTCGCGTCCGAAACAGAATTGATAGATGTTCGTCACCGAACAGCAAATGCTAATAGCAAGCAAAATAGTGTTGGAAAAGTAATGAGTATTTGATTACAAGTACTCGTTACCGACTAATTTTTGAGTACTTGTTACAATTAAATGAGTACTCAGTATCTTCAATACAATCCCAATAAACACAAACATTTGAAAAATGCTTAAATTCAACTATTTTTCAACCAATTACGGAAATTGTCCAGGAGAAATTGTTGTTTATGTTGTTGAGAATAGTTTCTCGTATGTAATTCTCAAATTGAAATTCATCGCCATTCAAAAATTTATCAAACAGTTTTCAATGTGAGACAAACAAAATTTTCTATAGAAATAAAATTTTGACTAAAATTTTCTATAGAAATAAAATGTTGGCTAAATTTTCTTTAGAAATAAAATTTTGACAAGTTTGACAAACTTTCCTATAGAAATAAATGCAATTTTGACAAAATTTTCTATAGAAATAAAATTTTGACAAAATTTTCTATAGAAATAAATGCAATTTTGACAAAATTTCCTATAGAAATAAATGCAATTTTAACAAAATTTTCTATCGAGGTAGAATTTTGGAAAAATTTTAACTTTTAAATGATATTAATGTAATTTAAAAAATGGTCCGCTGGTACGAATTTTGGTCCAATCTTTGTTTTCTGCCAATAAATATGTCTTTACCCCGCCAACATTTTTTGAATTTGAGGGCGCTTCTGAGAATCCCCACTGCATCGAAAACAGTCGTATACGATATCCAAAACTCATCGGAAAAGCGCCGTCACTATTGAGAAGTTGTACCACGCCAAGTTACTACAAAAAAGTATCGCATGAGAGCAATTATTAGGTGCCCTTCTGGATACATTTAGAAGGACGCCAATAAGAGCCCCTTCAAACAATCAGATAAAGTGCATTTTAAGATAGTTGTAAAAGAATCATTGTGGTCAAGTAAAACACGATTGTTTAGATGTTTATTAATTTTATTAAACATTTATAAATATATTCTCATAAATATAACATTTATACGTGATAGTCGTATATCATATTTAACATATTTTTATGTATTAATAAAAGATTGATGTTGAGTTACAAGTTGCAAGTTACATGTTGTAGCGTCTATCAGCCAGTGCTTATTCCCAATGGAGGCAGCGTGTCTGGAAAAATATTTTAAAAACTATCACTTTATTCCATTCGGAAAGTCAAAAATTGTTCACCAATATACCTTTCATAATTTTAAGCGAAATAACTATGTTTTCAGCACTTCATTATCGTTTTTATTTAAATAAATTATGAGAAGGTAGTTGTGCTTGGTGTTTCACAAAATATAAAATGGCTCTTGTAGCAATAGTGATGGCAAAATACTTTCATGCGAATAGTGATGGCAAAATACTATCACAGTTGGCGATTGTTGCAGTGTCCCTTACGAGCCTGTGGTAGCGATGAGGATGAAATGGAACTTTGAAATGCTGGCAGGGTATGCAGGTAATTTGAAATAAATACTCTGAGATAGAATAAAATTTCAGCAATAGGATTTATTTTACTAATCCATATAAAATAGATACACATACATAATAAATGTAAGTAAACAAAACAAATACTAACAAATAATTGTTTGTTACACTGCCAGCATTTCAAAGCTCGACTTCATTCCCATCGCTACCACAGACTCGTAAGTGGCACTACAACAAACGCCAACTGTGATGGGGAAATGTATCAAAAAGTACGAAATGGTCTTATACTAGCGAATTTGTCGCCACAACGTGTTGTGTCGCAGGGTTTATCTGACCGTGTAAGGTCCCCTTAAGATTCTTTACAAACACAGATATTCCGTCCGGAATAACTTATAGTCTGGACGACGCATTAGGGGAGCAAAATGTAAACAATTGATAACAGCGACTTGTTAGCAAATATAGCGAAAATGTCGTTAGAGGTGCAAACATTTCTTTATTTGGTAGCGAAAATTCCGTGTGCCGTTGTTATCGATTGTTTAAATTTTGCTCCCATATGAAATACATGGCAAAACTGTGCTATTAGCATGTAAACGAAATTTCCGCTAGAGGTGCATGTTGGGTATATGTTCGACACGAGCACTGTCGTCCTGATAAACTCAAAGATAATTGAGAAGAAGATGCAGTCTTGTCATAGAAAAATGAAGCACCAGAGGACTCTGCCAACAAAATATCATAAAGTTTGCGTCGACGTGTCTCTCAAATGTACTGCCGTTTGCGTCGGAAAATATCATAACATTTGTGTTTTTCATAAATTTTTGAATAAAACCCAACAAAAGTAATACCAAAACGATTGTAGAAAATTAAAATAAAACGTATGTGTATTTTAAAGCGAATATTCAGTATGGTTTTATGTGAATATTGCCGTTTTAAATTTATTCCTGGGCAGAGCTGCTTTGGAAAAAATTGACAAATAAAACAATTTTTTTCTCATAGCCCTCTACACCTTGACATTTGTTTTCTCTTTATAAGAGCACAATGCTTAATCATGTTATACTCAATTATCTTTGTAAACTTACAGCCCAGTGTTGCCAGGTTGGGGGTTTAGGGGTTTTTTACACGTTTAGGGGGATTTTTAGGGGTAACATTTATTTGGGGGGATTTTTGGGGGGATTTAGACCCTATAAAGTGGAGCAATTCTCAACAAAATTTGGAACAATTCTGGCATGAATTTTGAAAAAATAAATGAGGGAAGTCAACCCATGTTCTTAAATACAAGCAAGTAAGCAATGACATTCTGTTTTAAACGCATCCGTTGAAGGGGCATTTTAATATTTGATACAATTAAAAACAAATTAAGAAATGGTATTGTAACATTAAATTATTGGTCTCCTAATTTCACGCCTACAATTTTGGCGAATAATGTATATATTTACTAAACTTTAATTTTTTTCTAATTTTTATTTCTATTATTTGTACTTCATAAGCCGTTGTTTTAATTAATTTGATTTGAAAGATTTATACATTGAATTATATTGTTTTGCCTGCTCTTTATATTGATATACATTTTGTATTATTATACCCATAGAAAAATTACTTTCCTCAGGAACGAAATTTTAGACAAATAAACCCGAATTTGTGGAAAGCGGTATAATGATGATATCTACTGATTTTTATTTACTTCAAAAGAACTTTTGTTCTTCAGAAAAAACATGTTCAGTATATATATTTGTGTTAAATTTAATTTGTAAAGTGTATCACTGCAGGATTTTTTTAAGGAAATTTGGGACACCTTTTTGACTTATTAACATTCTTAAATTTTTTGGAGGTTTTTGAAAAAAGTCCAATTTATGGGTTTTTTCTTAATATTTGGGGGGAAGAATCAAAATTCACCTGGCAATACTGTTACAGCCTATTTCCAAAGATAATTGAGAAGAAGATGCAGTCTTGTCATAGCAAAACTGAAGCACCAGAGGACTCTGCCTACAAAATATCATAAAGTTTGCGTCGACGTGTCTCAAATGTACTGCCGTTTGCGTCGGAAAATATCATAACATTTGTGTTTTTCATAAATTTCTGAATAATAACTCGCAAAAGCAATACCAAAACGATTGTAGAAAATTCAATTAAAACGTATGTGTATTTTAAAACGAATATTCATTATGGTTTTATGAGAATATTGCCGTTTTAAATTTATTCCTGAGCAGAGCTGCTTTGGAAAAAATTGACAAATAAAACAATTTTTTTCTCATAGCCCTCTACACCTTGACATTTGTTTTCTCTTTATAAGAGCATAATGCTTAATCTTGTTGTACTCAATTATCTTTGCTATTTCTGATATCCGAACGAAATCAATTGCGAACGAACGGAATAGAGAAACCCAATTTTAGTGGTAACGTTACGTTTTTGTTCGCATTGGTTTTCGTCCCACTTGTCGTTTAGATAGAGCTTAGTGAAACCGAAATCAGCTGATTTTCGTTTTGTATGTGAACGAACAGCAGAATTCGGATATCAGAATTAGGCTGTTATAGTCTGCACGGCGCATAAGCCGGCCTAAATATGCACGTCAATTTCTCTTATATATTATCAAAATCCGGATGGATGCCCTAAATATTTATTTAATTATATATTGAGCATATTGCAAATAACTTTTTTTTTATAATTTATAAGAAAAATGATTAGTTCATATCTTTAACATCTAAACTTAAATTAAATAAATATTATTCATATTTTACAATCAGTTCAATTGTTGGAATTTTATAAAAGTATACATATTTTTTTTTAAACTATAGAGATTTTTTTGGAATGTCGACAATACTGTCTTCGTATGCTTTTCGTGTGAGTGGAAAATGCAAGGAATTTACTTTTTTATCGACATATTCATTGGGACGATGTTGTCGATGACAAAACCGCCTTATTGGAAATCAGCAGCTATTTTCGCTAGATGGGTCCCACACCGGTCCCAAATTTAGGAAAGGTAGAGTTAACATTATGGGGTATTTTTAAGAATGCTTTGGTTCGACCCAACCATCAAATGCTGCCTCCAACTGTGCAGCGACTTGCAGGCAGAGTTTATCCATATAAGGGGCAGCCACCACTTGAAAACCTACAGGCAAACCATTTCGATCAAGGCCCATGGGAACGTGTGTTGCTGGAAAACCCAAAACATTAAAGAGCAACATAAAAGCGACTCCACTAATATTGAGAATGGAACTGCCGTAAAATAAATTTGCACTTTTGTGATAAGTAGGTAGAAAAAGTACTCCATTTGTACCAAGTAGACGCTGGAAATACAATATATGTATGTATAAGTCCATTGAATTTATTTGTATTATAATCGGAAAAATGGCAATAATTTACTTACTGTCAATTCAGAACGTAAGGTCTTAATTTCGTTTCTTAATTTTTGACCTTGTTTTGTAGGAATAAATGCATTCACCAGAATCATAAATTCCACTAGCAGTGGCAAACAAGTATGCGGAGATAATCCAAACAGACTTCGAACGATTTCTTGAATGAGTTGTAATTTATTGGGTTTATTTTGCACGGATTGCGTAATTATGCTAGGAAGTCCTTTAATGTTGGTCAATGATGAAAGGCACATTTCTATGGCATTTTGAAAAGCGGGAATTTTAACCTGAAACATAAGAGAAATTGAGTTTTGCATAAATCGGTTTATTGTTTAAACTTAGCCACTAACATCAACATCATTTATGTTACTGAAAATTTGGTCAAAATTTTATTTCTATATAAAAATTTGTCAAAACTTTATTTCTATAGAAAAATTTGTCAAAACTTTATTTCTATAGAAAAATTTGTCAAAATTAGATTTTTATAGAAAATTTTTCAAAATTATTTGTCTATAGAAAATTTTTTCAAAATTTTATTTTTATAGAAAATATTGTCAAAATTTTATTTCTATAGAAAATTTTGTCAAAATTTTATTTCTATAGAAAATTTTGTCAAAATTTTATTTCTATAGAAAATTTTGTCAAAATTTTATTTCTATAGAAAATTTGGTCAAAATTTTATTTCTATAGAAAATTTTGTCAAAATTTTATTTCTATAGAAAAGTTTTGTCAAAATTTTATTTCTACAGAAAATTTTGTAAAAAATTTCATTTCTATAGAAAATTTTGTCAAAATTTCATTTCTATAGAAAATTTAGTCAAAATTTCATTTCTAAAGAAAATTTTGTGAAACTTTTATTTTTATAGATAATTTTGTGAAACTTTTATTTTTATAGAAAATTTTGACAAACTTTTATTGCCAAAGAAAATTTTGTCAAATTTTTATTTCTATAGAAAATTTTGTCAAATTTTTATTTCTATAGAACATTTCTGTCAAAATTTTATTTCTATAGAAAATTTTGTCAAAATTTTATTTCTATAGAAATTTTTTCAAAATTATTTGCCTATAGAAAATTTTGTCAAAATTTTATTTCTATAGAAAATTTTGACAAAATTTTATTTCTGTAAAAAAATTTGTCAAAATTTTATTTCTATAGAAAATTTTGATAAAATTTTATCTCTATAGAACATTTCTGTAAAAAATTTATATCTATAGAAAATTTTGTGAAACTTTTATTTTTATAGAAAATTTTGACAAACTTTTATTTCCAAAGAAAATGTTGTCAAATTTTTATTTCTATAGAAAATTTTGTCAAATTTTTATTTCTATAGAACATTTCAGTCAAAATTTTATTTCTATAGAAAATTTTGTCAAATTTTAATTTCTATACAAAATTTTGTCAAAATTTTATTTCTATAGAAATTTTTTCAAAATTATTTGCCTATAGAAAATTTTGTCAAAATTTTATTTCTATAGAAAATTTTGATAAAATTGTATTTCTATAGAACATTTCTGTAAAAATTTTATATCTATAGAAAATTTTGTGAAACTTTTATTTTTATAGAAAATTTTGACAAACTTTTATTTCCAAAGAAAATTTTATCAAATTTTTATTTCTATAGAACATTTCTGTCAAATTTTTATTTCTATAGAACATTTCTGTCAAAATTTTATTTCTATAGACATTTCTGTCAAAATTTTATTTCTATAGAAAATTTTGTCAAAATTTTATTTCTATAGAAAATTTTGTCAAAATTTTATTTCTATAGAAATTTTTTGAAAATTATTTGCTTAAAGAAAATTTTGTCAAAATTTTATTTCTATAGTAAATTTTGATAAAATTTTATTTCTATAGAACATTTCTGTAAAAATTTTATATCTATAGCAAATTTTGTGAAACTTTTATTTTTATAGAAAATTTTGACAAACTTTTATTTCCAAAAAAAATTTTGTCAAATTTTTATTTCTATAGAACATTTCTGTCAAAATTTTATTTCTATAGAACATTTCTGTCAAAATTTTATTTCTATAGAAAATTTTGTCAACTTTTTCTTTCTATAGAACATTTCTGTCAATATTTTATTTCTCTCGAAAATTTTGTCAAAATTTTAATTCTATAGAAAATTTTGTCAAAATTTTATTTCTATAGAAAATTTTGATAAAATTTTATTTCTATAGAACATTTCTGTAAAAATTTTATATCTATAGAAAATTTTGTTAAACTTTTATTTTTATAGAAAATTTTGACAAACTTTTATTTCCAAAGAAAATTTTGTCAAATTTTTATTTCTATAGAAAAATTTGTTAAATTTTTATTTCTATAGAACATTTCTGTCAAAATTTTATTTTTATAGACAATTTTGTCAAAATTTTATTCCTTTAGAAAATTTTGTCAAAATTTTATTTCTATAGAGATTTTTGTCAAAATTTTGTCCATAGAAAATTGTGTCAAAATTTTATTTAAATAGAAAATTTTGTCAAAATTTTATTTCTATGGAACATTTTTGTCAAAAGTTTATTTCTAAAGAACATTTTTGTAAAATTTTTATTTATTTTGTGAAACTTTTATTTTTATAGAAAATTTTGTCAAAATTTTATTTCTATAGAAATAATTGACAAAATTTTATTTCTATAGAACATTTTTGTAAAAATCTTATTTTTATAGGAAATTTTGACAAAATTTTGTTTCTATAGAATAATTCTGTAAAAATTTTATATCTATAGAAAATTTTGTGAAACTTTTAGTTTTATAGAAAATTTCGTCAAACTTTTATTTTTATATATTTAAATTTTATGCCTACAGATTATTTTGTCAAACTTTTATTTCTATAGAAAATGTTGTCAAATTTTTATTTCTATAGAACATTTCTGTCAAAATTTTATTTCTATAGAAAATTTTGTCAAAATTTTATTTCTGTAGAAATTTTTCTCAATTTTTTTCTATAGAAAATTTTGTCAACATTTTATTTCTATCAAAAATTTGGTCAAATTTTTTGTTTCTATAGAAAATTTTGTCAAAATTTTATTTATATAGAAAATTTTATTTCTATAAAACATTTTGCCAAAATTTTTGTTTCTATAGACAATTTTGTCAACATTTTATTTCTATAGAAAATTTTGTCAACATTTTTGTTTCTATAGAAAATTTTGTTAAAATTGTATTTTTGTAGAAGATTTTATCAAAATTTTATTTCTTTTGTTGTTTTTTTTTTGATTTCAGCTTAAAACCATGCATTGACTACTTCTATAGAAAATTTTGTTTTTTTTTTTCTATAGAAAATTTTGTCAAAATTGTATTTGTATAGAAACGTTTCTCCAAGTTTTATTTCTAGAGAAAAGTTTGTCAAAACTTTACTTCTATAGAAAATTTTGTCAAAATTTTATTTATATAGAAAATTTTGTCAAAATTTTATTTCTGTAGAAAATTTTCTCAACATTTTTTTTATTGTCAAAATTTTATTTCTATAGAGATTTTTGTCAAAATTTTTGTTTATAGAAAATTTTGTCAAAATTTTATTTCTACAGAATACTTTCAAACTTTTATTTTTATAGAATATTTTATCAAAATTTTATTTCTGTAAAAATTTTGTTCAAATTTTATTTCTATAGAAAACTTTGTCTAAATTTTATGTAAATAGAAAATTGTGTCAAAATTTTATTTAAATAGAAAATTTTGTCAAAATTTTAATTCTATAGAACATTTTTGTCAAAATTTTATTTCTATAGAACATTTTTGTAAACATTTTATTTCTATAGAAAATTTTGTGAAACTTTTATTTTTATAGAAAATTTTGTCAAATTTTATTTCTATAGAAAATATTTT
>NC_134397.1:243808934-243853020 GCF_050003625.1 Haematobia irritans | reverse complement strand
ATATGGGGATTATACCAAAAAATGGACCGATACACCTCAATTTCGGCACACCTATTTGTGGTCCCAAAATACCGCTAGGTTTTCAATTTCAGGCAAATTCGATAGTAAATACAGTTTCTAAAAGCCAAAGAAGTGAAATCGGGAGATCGGTCTATATGGAGTCTATACCAAAACATGGACCGATACACCCCATTTTCGATACACCTCTTTAAGGTCCAAAAATACTTCCAGATTTTCAATTTCAGGCAAATCGGATATAAAACACAGTTTATAAACACCCAAGAAGCAAGGGATTATATGCAAAAATGGACCGATACACCTCAATTTCGGCACACCTGTTTGTGGTCCCAAAATACCTCTAGATTTCTAATTTCAGGTAACTTGGGTAATAAATACAGTTTTTAGAAGCCCAAGAATAAAAATCGGGAGATCGGCCTATATGGCAACTATACCAAAACATAGACCGATTCGGACCATTTTCGACACACTTCTAGATTTTTAATTTCAGGCAAATCGGATAGAAAATACAGTTTCTAGACGGCCAAGAAGCAAAATCGGGAGATCGGTCTATATGGGGGCTATACCAAACCATGAACCGATACGAACCATTTTTGGCACACCTCTTCATGGTCCTAAAATACCTGTAGATTTCCAATATCAGCCAAATCGGATAGTAAATACGGTTTCTTAAAGCCCAAGAAGCAAAATCGGGAGATCGGTCTATATGGGGGCTATACCAAAACATGGACTGATACGGACCATTTTCGACACACATCTTTATGGTCCTAAAATACCTCTAGATTTTCAATTTCAGGCAAATTGGATAAAAACTACGGTTTTTATAAGCTCAAGACCCCAAATTGGGATTGTTTATATGGGGACTATATCAAAACTTGGACATATATAGCCCATCTGCGAACTTCACCTGCCTGCAAAGAAGAAACGAATCTGTGCTAAATTTCAGGACGATAGCGCCATTATTGAAGGCTGTAGCGTGATTACAACAGACAGACAGACGGACGAACAGACGGCCATGCTTATATCGTCTTAGAATTTCTCCCTGATCAAGAATATATATACTTTATATAGTCGGAAATCGATATTTCGATGTGTTACACACGGAATGACAAACTTATTATACCCCCGTCACCATTCTATGGTGGTGGGTATAAAAAGTACAAAATAAAATCGATCGATAAAATCGACATCGAAAATTTTTCGATGTTGAGATTTGAAATATGTCGAGAAGTAGATGCTTGGTATTCAATGTGGCTGTGTGTGCAAAGCCGTTATGTTGTGGTGCCAACAGACCCTGCTTCAACGCCTGGTGAGAGCTGGGTATATTATACACCGATTATATTATACCCTTCACCACTTTGTAGATATACATTTTTGATACCATCTCAAATCCTTCAAATAAATGGGCTCATTTTTTAAAACGTCTACAAAATCTCTAGACTTAAAATTCAAATCGGATAATGATGTGGAACGATGCATGAGTTTTTATTTGTCTGCTGCTTGGGTTTCCAATTCTTTTGAATATTTTACTTTCTACTTTCCAACTATCATTTGTCAAAACTTCAAGTATGTCCCATACTCACCTAACCATCTTCAACCACCCCCGCCCGCCTTTTTAAGTTTCCAAAGCTACTTACCCTTTGCCATAGATGACCGAAAATTGTCCGTACGGATCATAGGTAACCTACTCTGTCGAAAAGTGTAAAAGGGGTTATTCATGTATAAGAATGTGCTCACTAAAGTTCAATTTCGAATGGATGTATTTTCTAGTGGCAGTCATGTTTTCCCATCACCTAAGCCTTGTCTTTGCTCGGCCAATATTGGCATTAACTGCCATGAGGCCAAACATTAATATTGGCAACCAGATATCTTGGTCTCTATACGAATAGCCAGAAAAAAAACAAACAAAAAATCAAGTAAGGAAAGTCAAAAGTCGGTTGGGACAGTTTATACAGGGTGACCGATATGTATCGCTTGAACAAAAAAAAAAAAACCAAAAAATCAAGTAAGGAAATTTAATTAGCTTGAACTAAAGCCATTAAAAATCCAAAAAGTGCAAGAGCATAAAAAGTTCGAATGGAAAGAGTCAAAGAGTGGATTCGCCAACGAGAACCTATTCAAAATTGAACATTTCCATTGGTTTTTATAAAGAAGTCTATAAGAAATCATGAACTGTATGAACCAGTTTTTGCATGATAATTAGGGGGCCAACATTTGTTCATCCACACACACACTCACAAAAAATTATCACCAAAATTGTTCCATTTCAAATTTTAATTGAATTCTATAAAAAAATTCAATTAAAATTTAATTGGTTCAACAAAATTTTTAATCACAACAAAAACAAACCACAGAAATTAATAGTATCAATTAAAATTTTAATTGGAGCAATTAATTTTTTAATTGACATTAGTAATTGATACTATTATTGCTGTGATTGAAGAGATTTTAATTAAAAATTAATTGAAAAACAAGTATATACGGCCGTAAGTTCGGTCAGGCCGAATCTTATGTACCCTCCACCATGGATTGCGTAGAAACTTCTGCAAAAGACACACAATCGAATTACTTGCGTTGTGGTAATACTTACCGATGGCAAGGTATCTTAAAACTTCTTAACATTTTTTTCTAAATTGTGAGTTAGTCCATACGTGGTATATATTAGACAAAAAAGTTATGTATAGGTAAGTCCACAAACAATTACGAATCGATATGGACTTTTGCACGGTACCTGGAGAGCCAGAATTGCCATATGGGGGTCGCTTATATGGGGCTACAATTATGAACTTGATATAGACCAATTTTTGTGTGATTGGGGATCGATTTATCTGAGGGCTACATATAACTATAGACCGATATGGACCTAGTTAGGCATGGTTGTTAACGGCCATATACTAGCACAATGTACCAAATTTCAAATGACTAGAACCAAATTTCGGGATCGGTTTATATAGGGCTATATATGATTATGGACTGATATGAACCAATTTCTGCATAGTTGTTGGATACCATATATTAACATCACGTACCAAATTTCAACCGAATCGGATGAATTTTGCTCTTTCAAGGGGCTCCGGAAGTCAAATCTGGGGATCGGTTTATATGGGGGATATATATAATAATGGACCCATTTCGACCAATTTTTGCATGGGTGTTTGAGGTCATATATTAACACCATGCACCAAATTTCAGCCGGATCGGATGAAATTTGCTTCTCTTAGAGGCTCCGCAAGCCAAATCGCGGGATCGGTTTATATGGGAGCTATATATAATTATGGACCTATGTGAACCAATTTTTGCATGGTTGTTAGAGACCATATACTTACACCATGCACCAAATTTCAGCCGGATCGGATGAAATTTGCTTCTCTTAGCGGCTCCGCAAGCCAAATCGGGGGATCGGTTTATATGGGGGGCTATATATAATTATGGGCTGATGTGGACCAATTTTTGCATGGTTGTTAGAGACCAAATACTAACACCATGTACCAAATTTCAGCCGGATCGGATGAAATTTGCTTCTCTTAGAGGCTCCGCAAACCAAATCGCGGGATCGGTTTATATGGGAGCTATATATAATTATGAACCGAAGTGAACCAATTTTTGCATGGTTATTAGAGACCATATACTTACACCATGCACCAAATTTCAGCCGGATGTGATGAAATTTGCTTCTCTTAGAGGCTCCGCAAGCCAAATCGGGGAATTGGTTTATATGGAGGCTATTCGTAAAAGTTGATCGATATGGCCCATTTGCATACCATCCGACCTACATCAATAACAACTACTTGTGCCAAGTTTCACGTCGATTGCTTGTTTCGTTTGGAAGTTAGCGTGATTTCAACAGACGGACGGACAGATATGCTTAGATCAACTCAGAGTTTCATCACGACCCAGAATATATATAAAGGGTGATTTGTTAAGAGCTTGATAACTTTTTTTTTAAAAAAACGCATAAAATTTGCAAAATCTCATCGGTTCTTTATTTGAAACGTTAGATTGGTCCATGACATTTACTTTTTGAAGATAATTTCATTTAAATGTTGACCGCGGCTGCGTCTTAGGTGGTCCATTCGGAAAGTCCAATTTTGGGCAACTTTTTCGAGCATTTCGGCCGGAATAGCCCGAATTTCTTCGGAAATGTTGTCTTCCAAAGCTGGAATAGTTGCTGGCTTATTTCTGTAGACTTGACGTAGCCCCACAAAAAATAGTCTAAAGGCGTCAAATCGCATGATCTTGGTGGCCAACTTACCGGTCCATTTCTTGAGATGAATTGTTCTCCGAAGTTTTCCCTCAAAATGGCCATAGAATCGCGAGCTGTGTGGCATGTAGCGCCATCTTGTTGAAACCACATGTCAACCATGTTCAGTTCTTCCATTTTTGGCAACAAAAAGTTTGTTAGCATCGAACGATAGCGATCGCCATTCACCGTAACGTTGCGTCCAACAGCATCTTTGAAAAAATACGGTCCAATGATTCCACCAGCGTACAAACCACACCAAACAGTGCATTTTTCGGGATGCATGGGCAGTTCTTGAACGGCTTCTGGTTGCTCTTCACTCCAAATGCGGCAATTTTGCTTATTTACGTAGCCATTCAACCAGAAATGAGCCTCATCGCTGAACAAAATTTGTCGATAAAAAAGCGGATTTTCTGCCAACTTTTCTAGGGCCCATTCACTGAAAATTCGACGTTGTGGCAGATCGTAAGTCTATTCATGATGAAATGTCAAAGCATACTGAGCATCTTTCTCTTTGACACCATGTCTGAAATCCCACGTGATCTGTCAAATACTAATGCATGAAAATCCTAACCTCAAAAGAATCACCCTTTACTTTATGGGGTCTTATTTCGATGTGTTACAAACGGAATGACAAAGTTAATATACCCCCCATCCTATTGTGGAGGGTATAAAAAATTGAATGAAAATGAAAACTTCCTGTGCAGTTGAAATAAAGAACATATTTGGCAGGGAGCCACTGTGGTGCAATGGTTACCATGCCCGCCGTGCATATACAAGTTCGTGGGTTCGATTCCTGCTTCGACCGAACACCAAAAATTTTTCAGCGGTGGATTATCCCACCTCAGTTATGCTGGCGACATTTCTGAGGGTTTCAAAGTTTCTCTAAGTGGTTTCACTGCAATGTGGAAGGCCGTTCGGACTCGGCTATAAAAAGGAGGTCCCTTGTCATTGAGCTTAACATCCCAGCAAAAAATTGGAAGTTCTTCACAAAGGCACAACTTTAAAAGCACTTTCAGAGGATGCACTCCCAATGATGGTCTTTATTTTAACTACCCAGGAAGTTCTTTTAATTCAATTTTTTATAACTTGGTTTTTTCATATTTTTATACCCTAAACCACATAGTGGTCAGGGTATAATAAGTTTGATCGGCCAAAAAATGTGCCTACCAGAAATATTGATTTTAGACCCCATAAAATATATACCGATCGACTCAGAATCACCTCCTGAGTCGATCTAGCGCTTGGTGTCCGTCCGTCCGTCCGTCTGTCCATGTATTTGTTGTTCACAGGATTTCGGTCGCAATTATTAACCGATTTTGATGAAATTTGGTACAGGGAGTTTTTTGGGCACAAGGTCGCTATCGCTATTGAATTTGGAAGAAATGGGATCAAATTTAGATATTGCTCTCATATATATGTATCGCCCGATTTTTCTAAATTTGGCCATAAAACCCTTATTTATCAACCGATCTTACTCAAATTTGGCTACATGTAGTTTTCTACAGCACTAACTGTATGTGCAAAAAATCATCGAAATCGGTTCAGATTTAGATATAGCCCGATTTTCCCAAATTTGGCCATAGAACCCTTATTTATTAACCGATCTTACTAAAAGTTGGCTAGATCCAGTCCTCTATATTACTAACTATATGTGCAAAATTTCATCGAAATCGGTTCAGATGTAGATATAGCTCCCACATATGTATCACCCGATTGTGAAAAATTCGCCCCTAATAACCTTGTGTTTGACCATACAGGCCTCATTTCTTAACTGATCTTACTCAAATCTTGCACAAGGTAACCTTTTGTGGTATTAATCAAACCAGCAAAATATTATGCAAATTGGTTCAGATTTAGATATAGCTTCCATATATATGCATCGCTCGATTTTCCCAAATTTGGCCATAGTACTCTTATTTATTAACCAATGTTACTCAAATTTCAAATTTTGATGTACTAGCCGATCGTACTTATACGTACTTGTAGCTCTTTTATAAGAATATTTAACGATTTTCTAATAATGGGCTCAATATTAGTGGCATACCAAGTTCACCAATGTGGTATCACAATGGACTGAATAGTCTAAGTGAGCTTGATACATCGGGCTGCCACCTAACCTAACCTAGTTTCATACTAACTCCGTAGGTGCAATATCAACACAGCCAGTGTAGCTAGAAGTAGGGGAAATTCCCTATATGTAGGGTTTATCTAATATTTAGCGTCTTGTAGGAACGTAGGGCCACACTGTAGGACATTTTCACTCAACACAATTTGTAAGGCAAGGCTTGATCTTTAACTATGTGTGGTAAACTTTATTCTGTAGAAAATTTTGTCAACATTTTATTTTTATAGAACACTAGCGTAACCCGGCCCGATTCGCTGCGCCTTCCGAAGCGTATTTGTAGGAACATTTTGCGTTAACTTAGTCAACCAGATCCTTCGTGCTGAAAATAAATTCGAGAAAATTTGAATTCTTTCAAACAAATCGGACTATTTGCTTTTTCGTTTATAGGTACAAATACCGCGGATATGCATATGTAAAACGGTTCGTCTTAAAAAATGTCGGGGATAGGGTGTACCCTTTCCTCCACATTTTTTAAATAATGTTCTGTATTCAAGTAGTTGGACAATCTTCTATATTTCTTGTGAATTTTAAGTGTGGTTTGTCAAGGAAAGGTATCCTTCTCCTCAACATATCTGAAAATTAAGCACTATATTATAATAACATACAAAGAATTACTGTTTCGCATCCAATAAATCCGAAAAAGCAAAAGTAGTAAAAAATTTTACCACATTAACATTTGCTAAAATGTTGGAAAATGATGCACCCTCTACGTTGGCTGCCAATTTCATGTAAATTTAAGTTCTTTACTAAAAAGAAGTATGACAGAAGCCTGTGCAAAATTCATAAAATTATGTACCGAGTTACCATTTACGTACAACCCTCTACTTTCAATTTAAGAAAAAAAAAAACGGACAAAAGGGAACCCTCTCCCCACCTTCGCTCCACTCCGACCTGATATCGGACTATCACGTAACCTATATTAATTTCACAACTACTCAATGGTCCCTATAAATTCTATCGAAGTATATCGACAAAGTTTATTTAAATTTTTCCCTTACCCAACCAGATATCGAAAAATCATATAAAGGGTGATTCTTTTGAGGTTAGGATTTTCATGCATTAGTATTTGACAGATCACGTGGGATTTCAGACATGGTGTCAAAGAGAAAGATGCTCAGTATGCTTTGACATTTCATCATGAATAGACTTACGATCTGCCACAACGTCGAATTTTCAGTGAATGGGCCCTAGAAAAGTTGGCAGAAAATCCGCTTTTTTATCGACAAATTTTGTTCAGCGATGAGGCTCATTTCTGGTTGAATGGCTACGTAAATAAGCAAAATTGCCGCATTTGGAGTGAAGAGCAACCAGAAGCCGTTCAAGAACTGCCCATGCATCCCGAAAAATGCACTGTTTGGTGTGGTTTGTACGCTGGTGGAATCATTGGACCGTATTTTTTCAAAAATGCTGTTGGACGCAACGTTACGGTGAATGGCGATCGCTATCGTTCGATGCTAACAAACTTTTTGTTGCCAAAAATGGAAGAACTGAACTTGGTTGACATGTGGTTTCAACAAGATGGCGCTACATGCCACACAGCTCGCGATTCTATGGCCATTTTGAGGGAAAACTTCGGAGAACAATTCATCTCAAGAAATGGACCGGTAAGTTGGCCACCAAGATCATGCGATTTGACGCCTTTAGACTATTTTTTGTGGGGCTACGTCAAGTCTAAAGTCTACAGAAATAAGCCAGCAACTATTCCAGCTTTGGAAGACAACATTTCCGAAGAAATTCGGGCTATTCCGGCCGAAATGCTCGAAAAAGTTGCCCAAAATTGGACTTTCCGAATGGACCACCTAAGACGCAGCCGCGGTCAACATTTAAATGAAATTATCTTCAAAAATTAAATGTCATGGACCAATCTAACGTTTCAAATAAAGAACCGATGAGATTTTGCAAATTTTATGCGTTTTTTTTAAAAAAAAAGTTATCAAGCTCTTAACAAATCACCCTTTACTAACTTAAAAATCATGTATAAATTTAATCACCTCCTCCCATGTTCCCTGTAAATTTCAAGTAGATCGGAGATGTTTTAAAAGGACGTCACGTTCCCCGATACAATATCGTAGTGAATAGCACCCCTAACCTTCCCTGAAAATTCTTGAAACTTTCCTTCAAGTGTGGGGCAAGGAAGGTTGCCTCTTCGTTCATAACCCTCCCCCACTGTCTTTGTAAATTTCAAGAAAATTTAAGAATTTTTGTTTTTATTTTTTGCAGTTTTAGAGGACGACCTCCACCCCGACCAAATATCGAAAAGTGATATAGCGTATCTTTTGTAAACGTCCCAGAAAATGTCAAGCAAATTATAAGCCTAAAGGGGCGGTCTCTCTTCAGTCCAAATAGCACAAAATCAGGTACCAACTATTAATATCGTAACCTCTCCCCAGTCCTCTGTAAATTTCAAGTAACTCGGAAAAAGTTTAATTGTTTCTCTGTATGTAAAGGGTGATTTGTTAAGAGCTTGATAACTTTTTTAAAAAAAAAAAACGCATAAAATTTGCAAAATCTCATCGGTTCTTTATTTGAAACGTTAGATTGGTCCATGACATTTACTTCTTGAAGATAATTTCATTTAAATGTTGACCGCGGCTGCGTTTTAGGTGGTCCATTCGGAAAGTCCAATTTTGGGCAACTTTTTCGAGCATTTCGGCCGGAATATCCCGAATTTCTTCGGAAATGTTGTCTTCCAAAGCTGGAATAGTTGCTGGCTTATTTCTGTAGACTTTAGACTTGACGTAGTCCCACAAAAAATAGTCTAAAGGCGTCAAATCGCATGATCTTGGTAACCAACTTACCGGTCCATTTCTTGAGATGAATTGTTCTCCGAAGTTTTCCCTCAAAATGGCCATAGAATCGCGAGCTGTGTGGCATGTAGCGCCATCTTGTTGAAACCACATGTCAACCAAGTTCAGTTCTTCCATTTTTGGCAACAAAAAGTTTGTTAGCATCGAACGATAGCGATCGCCATTCACCGTAACGTTGCGTCCAACAGCATCTTTGAAAAAATACGGTCCAATGATTCCACCAGCGTACAAACCACACCAAACAGTGCATTTTTCGGGATGCATGGGCAGTTCTTGAACGGCTTCTGGTTGCTCTTCACTCCAAATGCGGCAATTTTGCTTATTTACGTAGCCATTCAACCAGAAATGAGCCTCATCGCTGAACAAAATTTGTCGATAAAAAAGCGGATTTTCTGCCAACTTTTCTAGGGCCCATTCACTGAAAATTCGACGTTGTGGCAGATCGTAAGTCTATTCATGATGAAATGTCAAAGCATACTGAGCATCTTTCTCTTTGACACCATGTCTGAAATCCCACGTGATCTGTCAAATACTAATGCATGAAAATCCTAACCTCAAAAGAATCACCCTTTACTTAAGAGAAGCGGATGTCTCCCGATGCCCTTTTATTTTTATTGAAAAATCAGAACCTTGATATAAATTTCATAACCTCACCCATTTTTTCCGTAAAATTTCAGTTGGGGGAGTTTAGTTTTGTTTTCACTGTACTTAAAAGAAAAGTCGGGCAAAGGGGTGGTCCCCATCCCCGACCAAATATCGAAAAATAATGTAATGTAATGGTGGTTTAGGGCAGGGATCCGGAGCGGTCCATTTTTTTCGCTCCGCTCCCGCTCCGGAGAAAAAAAAAACCGCTCCGCTCCTCGCTCCGCTCCGAGAAAAAAAAAATCGCTCCGCTCCGCTCCACGCTCCGCTCCGCTCCTCTTCGAGAAAATTATAGTACAAACATTGTATTATTTGTTCAATTGAGTTTTATTTTATTTAGAAAAATCGGGCGGTACATATATGGGAGCTATAGCTAAATCTGAACCGATTTCGATGATTTTTTGCACATATAGTTAGTGCTATAGAAGATTACATTTCGCCAACTTTGAGTACGATCGATTGATAAATAAGGGTTTTATGACCTAATTTCACAAAATCGGGCGATACATATATATGGGACCTATATCTAAATCTGAACCGATTTCTTCCAAATTCAGTAACGTTCGTCCCTGTGCCCAAAAAAACTGTACCAAATTTCATCAAAATCGGTTAATAATTGCGACCGAAATCCTGTGAACAACAAATACATGGACAGGCCGACGGATGGACGGACGGACGCCAAGCGCTAGATCGACTCAGGAGGTGATTCTGAGTCGATCGGTATATATTTTATGGGGTCTAAAATCAATATTTCTTGTAGGCACATTCTTTGGCAGATCAAATTTATTATACCCTAACCAATATGTGGTTTAGGGTATAATGACTTTAAAACAATGTGTTGAAATATTTTATTAATTTTGAAGATTTTTTCAGAAATATTAAATCCATTTTGACTTCATTAAAACGAAATTTGCATTCATGTTAGGATACACATTTTTATGTCGAATCACTTAGCTATAAGGACAAACAGACTTCATTGAAAAGTTTAGAGACTTTTAGACAAGGAAAAACTTTTTTTCAGGGAAATACGTCTTCTATTCTAAGCAAAATTCGTATTCGTATTTTAAGCATGTGAAATATTTGGCCTCCCGACAATATTCTTTGCGGTGCACCATCTACTATTTAATATGTGATAGAAACCAAATTTATGAAAATGGACCAAAATGGACCAAATTCTGTTTGGTCTGACCATCGGACCAAATTTAAAAATTAGAAATCTTTTGGACCAATTTTGGTCCGATCGGACCAAAACGGCAACGCTGATTGGAATTGAAAGTCTATACACAGAGTAGAAGTAACTACTCTCCGAAAGTTTTTTTTTGTTTTGCAACAGACGTAGAGAAGAGGTTTTGTTATATTTGTAATGTGTGTGTATGTCAGTGTTGCCTGGTTAGGGGTTTTCCCCCCAAATTTAGGGGTTTTTTTCACGTTTAGGGGGATTTTTAGGGGTAAAATTTATTTGGGGGGATTTTTGGGGGTAAAAAGTTATTTCAGACCTTATAAAGTGGAGCTATTCTCAAGCAAATTCGGAACAATTCTAGCATGAGTTATGAGAAAAAAGATGCGGAAATTCAACAAGAAGATGCTAAATACAAACAAGTATCCAATAGCATTATTTTCGTTATCTTTTTTAAACTCTTCTGTTGAAAGGGCATTTTTAATATTTGACAAAATTAAAAACAATCGTATTTTAACTTAGCAGCTGAAAGCTTTTTAAGAGTAAGCCCGCTTTTTAAATTGATATACATATTGTATTATTACATCCATAAAAAAAAAATAATTTCCTCAGGGATGAAATTTAAACAAACGAAAATCTCTTTTGTTTTAAAGTATTTTCTTAAATAGCAAATTTTATTTTTTATTTACTTCAAACGAAAACAAATTTTAGCATCAAAAGAAAACTTAGTTTTTCTAAAATTTCGTTTCTCAGGAAAGAACTCTTCTTTCAGGATATATATTTGTGTTAAATTTAATTTTTAAAGTCACTACAGGATTTTTTCACGTAATTTTGGGACCACTTTTTGTACTTTTATACTCTGAAATTTTTTGGGGGTTTTTGAAAACAGCTTAGACCAATTTAGGGGTTTTTTTCTTAAGATTTGGGGGGGAGAATCAAAAATCACCTGGCAACACTGGTGTATGTTTATGTTTGCAACAACCTCCATCGACATCAGTCCGTGATATACCTACGAATATTCTTACACAGATCTAGTGTTACCTAATTTCGCTTTTTCCCCTTTATTGTATAATAAATGTATATGCGCACATTTTTCAACCAAAATTGAAACTATCCATAATTTTAATTAAATTTTCGAGAACTAATATCAGAAATAAGAGAATGCTAGGATATAGTACAATAGTAAAGCAAATGTGAATGAAAAAAAGCATGTCCGGTTCCAAAGATTTTGTCTACTTTAACAGTTTGGGTATTAATTCCGAGCCAAAGAAGCGGAGAATACAAGTAAGGATACTTTAAAGAAAATTTGGGGGTTATGTGCTTGCTTCTAGGAAGCAAATGTTAATTTTTCATTTTTTTTAGATTTTTTCGTCAGTTGTTATCAAAATCCTTTAAAAACGAGTTAACGAGTTATTTTTTTCCATATTAAGACTCGACTTCCAGTAGAAATTATGCTATATTTCAAGTAAAAAGCGTCTTTAAAATAAAGTGTTGAAAAACATGTCTTATTTTTTAACGATTTTTTGCTTTGTAGGCAAGATGCAAAAAGGAAACAAATTTAAAGACAATTTTATTAATTTTAAAGAATTTTTCTTAATTATTAAAGTCACGTTGACCTTACCTCAAAAATTGTATCTTTCATGTTATGATACACATTTTTAAGTAAAATCACTTAATTATAAGGACATTACAACTTCATTCAAAAGTTTATTGCCTTTTGGACAAGAAAAAAAACTTTATTTTAGAGAAATGCGTCTTCCATGTTAAGCAAAATTTGCATTCTTATTCTAAGGACATGGAATCTTTGACTTCACGACAATATTTTTTTCAGTGTAGAAAACTAAAAAATTAAATATAAATAAGATCGTTTAATTGCATTTATTTGACGTTCATTACAAACAACTTTGTAGTAATACGGGATGAAATTGATCGAAAGTACTGTTGTTACTTTTACAACACATACACTGTTAGAAAAATATGTTTTTCATATGTTCCGATATAAACAAAATGTGTTTCGGGCAAAATTTTTAAACACAATATATTTAAGTGCAAACATGTAATGTTCCTAAACTAACACAAAATGTTTGCGACACATATGTTAATATGTTAGAATATATTATGTTTGGGGCATGAATGTTTCATAAAAATAATATGCGTGAATGTAAACATATATAAATTTACAAATTTCGAGTAAACATATATATGTTGTGATACTTTATTCAGAGAGCGACAGAGAGAGAGAGTTAGTATAGAGAAAGAAATAGAGATGGAAACCGGGAGGGTTGAATAAAAAGACATCAACATAACACAGCGAGAGAATGAAATGAGAGCAATTTCTGTGAAACCGCTTGTATGTTGTTTCGGAAAACTGTTTTATAATATGGCCAAAAATTTGGTATGCTTAAGTCTAAATATTATTTAATTTGAATAGTAGATTGAGTATTCGGAATAAAGAGAATAGACATTCGGAACCAAGAAAATAGACATTTGAAAAAAAAAAAAACAGCATATTTGTATTACAGAAAAAGATGCGAAGAACTCAAAAATTTCGTGGAAGTTAAAAATATGTGAGGGAATGAACACAATCTTCTTTGGGAATTCTTCCAAGCATATACTATTTTTGGACTCAAAATGCTTCCAAACATATAATATGCTCACATAAAACAAACATATTAATGTTTCGGCGGTATCCAATAATATATGTGCTTCCTGCAAAATATGTTTGGAACATATGTTAGAGAAGCAATTTTTTTCGAGGGTGTACTAGATATATATTTTGACATTTGCCGTTTTTGAAAACAATTACTAAAAACACGTTGTGTTTTCCCCAATGTACGTACGTATAAAAATACATATCGTACATTTTAAACGTTTACTCATACTACGCTAAGTACTAGCTAAATTTGAAATTACCTACACAGTGTAATTTCAAAGTTACACATTTCATTCAAGTAATATTTTATTCGGAGCGGAGCGGTTTTTCATTTGGAAATCGCTCCGCTCCCGCTCCGCTCCGGATTTTAGAAATGCCGCTCCCGCTCCGCTCCCGCTCCGGCAAAAAAAGGGCTTGCTCCGCTCCGCTCCACGCTCCGCTCCGGATCCCTGGTTTAGGGTATGATATAGTCGGCCCCACCCGACTTTCTACTTTACTTACTTGTTAATGGTTAATTTTAACTTTTTTTGTTTCAAATAGGTTAAAAACAGAGTAAGAATTCATAAAGTGGTACAAATCATTTAAATTTTGTCGAAAAAAAAATGCTAAGTCCAATCTGAAAAAATTGTGAATTTTTAAAAATATTTGAGGTCAAGCGTTTCCAACAAGCGTTAGAATCCATTAAAAATTATAAAAAAATATAAAAATTAGTTATTTGACAAAATATCACAGAATTTTTTAATTTACATCCAAAACATTGAATTCGGATCACACTTAAAAAGGTGATGCAAATTCAGTGCAACGACTGTTGAAATGGAGGACTTCCGTCCTATGACAAGCCCATGTTAAATTCATCGCTTCTGCGTCAATTTTGCAGCACTTCCGGATCCAAAAATAACATTTTCATTACTTTTTTGGCGACGCTTTTTTTGCTGGGATGGATTCGGGGAGCACTCAGTGATAAGAGAGAAGTTCACCAATGTGGTATCACAATGGACTGAATAGTCTAAGTGAGCATGATACATTGGGCTGCCACCTAACCTAGCCTATCTTTGGCAAGACATTTTTGGAAGTACTTTTAAAGTTGTGGAATTTAAGCATGGTCCTTAGAGGGGATATAGTAATATCGCATACCAAATTCGACCCGATCATATGGAATTTGATCGTCAAAGAGGCTGTGGAAGTCAAATCTGGGGATCGGTTTATATTGCCCGTTTAAAATACCAATAACAACTACTTATGTTATACCAAACTTCAAATAATTAGTTTAGGAAGTTAGCATAATTTCATCAGACAGACGGGCGGATATCGCTAGATCGACACAGAATTTAACCACGACTTAGAATATACGTACTTTATGGGGTCTGAGATCAGTATTTCGTTATGTTATAGTCGGAATAACAAAGTTGGTATATCCTCCATCTTATGGTCGAGGGAATAAAAATAGAATACGTAGTGGTTTCGAGTACTCTTAGCATTCCCTGGCAACCATAAAGTGATAAGGTGAACCAGAAAAAAATTGGAAATTTTTCCTAAGCCATTACTTCTAATGTATAAATATCCAAATATGCTCTTCTAGAGATGAGCTTAATGTCCGTCTCTGTCTGATATTTTCTTCTTCTGTGTTATTTTAAAGTTCGCATGGCATACCCTTGACAGATAACCTTTAAGTATGTGAAATACCTCCTCTATCGGTTTGGACTTGGATATAGCTTTCAATTATGACCGTAATACCTATATCGAGAGAAATGTCCTCCTTGGACACGTCGAATTCAATAGTAGTGTTTTGAAATCATATATTTTCCGTGAAATCATATATAACAGGTTAGCTGATAAGTCCCCGGTCTGACACATAGATGGCGTCGCTAGTATTAAATACATATTATTTTTATATAGTACCAACCTTCATATGATTCGTGTCAAAATTAAGTCAATTAGTTTGTGAGATAGAGCGTCTTTTGTGAAGCAACTTTTGTTATTGTGAAAAAAATGAAAAAAAGGAATTTCGTGTTTTGATAAAATACTGTTTTTTGAAGGGAAAAAATACGGTGGAAGCAAAAACTTGGCTTGATAATGAGTTTCCGGACTCTGCCCCAGGGAAATCAACAATACTAATAAGCGTGGTGAAATGAGCACGGAGGACGGTGAACGCAGTGGACCCCCGAAAGAGGTGGTTACCGACGAAAACATCAAAAAATCCACAAAATGATTTTGAATGACCGTAATGACGATCGAGATAGCAGAGGCCTTAAAGATATCAAAGGAACGTGTTGGTCATATCATTCATCAATATTTGGACATGCGGAAGCTCTGTGAAAAATGGGTGCCACGAGCTCACATTTGACCAAAAACAACAACGTGTTGATGATTCTGAGCGGTGTTTGCAGCTGTTAACTCGTAATACACCCGAGTTTTTCCGTCGATATGTGACAATGGATGAAACATGGCTCCATCACTACACTCCTGAGTCCAATCGACAGTCGGCTGAGTGGAGAGCGACCGGTGAACCGTCTCCGAAGCGTGGAAAGACTCAAAAGTCCGCTGGCAAAGTAATGGCCTCTGTTTTTTGGGATGCGCATGGAATAATTTTTATCGATTATCTTGAGAAGGGAACAACCATCAACAGTGACTATTACATGGCGTTATTGGAGCGTTTGAAAGTCGAAATCGCGGAAAAACGGCCCCATATGAAGAAGAACAAATATATACGGCCGTAAGTTCGGCCAGGCCGAAGCTTATGTACCCTCCATCATGGATTGCGTAGAAACTTCTTCTAAACACTGCCATCCACAATCGAATTACTTAAGTTGCGGTAACGCTTGCCGATGGCAAGGTATCTTAAAACCTCCTAAACCTCATCTTCTAAATTGTATGTAAGTCCATACGTGGTATATATTAAATCAAAAAAAATCGATCCAATACGTATATAATTCAGTTTGACAAAGTAGACATAAAATTTTGACAAAATTTTCTACAGAAATAAAATTTTAACAAAATTTTCTATAGAAATAAAATTTTCACAAAATTTTCTATAGAAATAAAAATTTTGACAAAATTTTCTATAGAAAGAACATTTTTACAAAAATTTCTACAGAAATAAAATTTTAACAAAATTTTCTATAGACATAAACCTTTCACAAAATTTTCTATAAAAATAAAATCTTGGTAGATTATTTTTGGCTCGAGTGGCAACCATGATTATGAACCGAATAAAATTTGAAAAAAATTTTCTATAGAAATAAAATTTTGACAAAATTTTCTATAGAAATAAAATTTTGACAATGATGAAAATTTTATTATGAAACGAATAAAATTTTAACAAAATTTTCTCTAGAAATAAAATTTTGACAAAATTTTCTATAGAAATAAAATTTTGACAAAATTTTCTATAGAAATAAAATTTTGGTAGATTATTTTTGGCTCTAGTGGCAACCATGATTATGAACAGATATGGACCAATTTTTGTGTGATTGGACCAATTTTGGTATGGTTGTTAGCGACCATATACTAACTAGAGGTGTGCACGTGACACGAAATTATCGTGACTCACGAACATTTTCGTGATTCGTGCGTGAGTCGTGAGTCACGCTCATGAAAACAGCGTGAGTGTGCGTGAGCGTGATTAACAAACCAAAATGTCGTGCGTGAGCGTGAGTCACGAAAATAATATCTTCGTGAGTGTGCGTGAGTAAAGAATTACACTCACGAGAATTATCCTGCTCTACAACATAAAACGCTTAAGAGTTAAATTCAATTACAATTTTAGTGACACCTGGGATGTTAAGAGTTTAATAACACTCTCGATTTTAATAATGCTCATGTTTTCAGACACTTCGGTAAGGTAAATTAATCATAAAATTATTCGTGAGTCACGATATATTTCGTGAGTCACGATATTTTTCGTGAGTCACGGTATTTTTCGTGAATCACGACGTTTTCGTGCGTGAGTGTGCGTGAGTACAAATTTTCTTTTCGTGAGTGTGCGTGAGCGTGAGTCCTACCAAAAAATATCGTGCGTGAGTGTGCGTGAGTATGATTTTTCAGTCGTGAGTGTGCGTGAGCGTGAGTAAACTATTACTCACGTGCACACCTCTAATACTAACACCACGTTCCTAATTTGAACCGGATCGGATGAATTTTGCTCCTCCAAGAGGCTCCGGAGGTCAAATCTGGAGAACGTTTTATATGGGGGCTATATATAATTATGGACCGATATAGACCAATTCTGGCACGGTTGTTAAAAATCATATACTAACACCATGTTCCAAATTACAACCGGATTGGATGAAATTTGCTTCTCTTGGAGACTTCGCAAGCCAAATCTGGGGATCGGGGGCTATATATAATTATGAACCGATGTGGACCAATTTTTGCATGGTTGTTAGAGACCATCTACCAACATCATGCACCAAATTTCAGGCGGATCGGAAGAAATTTGCTTCTCTTTGAGGCTCCGCAACCCAAATCTGGGGATCGGTTTATATGGGCGCTATATATAATTATGGACCGATGTGGACCAATTTTTGCATGGTTGTTAGAGACCATATACCAACATCATGTACCAAATTTCAGCCGGATCGGATGAAATTTGCTTCTCTTTGAGGCTCCACAAGCCAAATCTGGGGATCGGTTTATATGGGGGCTATATATAATTATGGACCGATATAGACCAATTTTTGCATGGTTGTTACAGACCATATACCAACATCATGCACCAAATTTCAGGCGGATCGGATGAAATTTGCTTCTCTTTGAGGCTCCGCAACCCAAATCTGGGGATCGGTTTATATGGGCGCTATATATAATTATGGACCGATGTGGACCAATTTTTGCATGGTTGTTAGAGACCATATACCAACATCATGTACCAAATTTCAGCCGGATCGGATGAAATTTGCTTCTCTTTGAGGCTCCACAAGCCAAATCTGGGGATCGGTTTATATGGGGGCTATATATAATTATGGACCGATATAGACCAATTTTTGCATGGTTGTTACAGACCATATACCAACATCATGTACCAAATTTCAGCCGGATCGGAGGAAATTTTCTTCTCTTTGAGGCTCCGCAAGCCAAATCTGGGGATCGGTTTATATGGGGGCTATATATAGTTATGGACCGATGTGGACCAATTTTTGCATGGTTGTTAGAGACCATATACCAACACCATCTACCAAATTTCAGCCGGATCGGATGAAATATGCTTCTGTTAGAAGCTCCTCAAGCCAAAAGGGTCCCTTTATATGGGGGCTATACGTAAAAGTGGACCGATATGGCCCATTTTCAACACCATCCGACCTACATCGATAGCAACTAATTGTGCCAAGCTTCAAGTCGATAGCTTGTTTCGTTCGGAAGTTAGCGTGATTTCAACAGACGGACGGACGGACGGACATGCTTAGATCGACTCAGAATTTCACCACGACCCAGAATATATATATACTTTATGGGGTCTTAGAGCAATATTTCGATGTGTTACAAACGGAATGACAAAGTTAATATACCCCCATCCTATGATGGAGAGTATAAAAAAGTGTTGTTCCACCAAGACAACGCACCGTGCCACTAGTCATTGAGAACGATGGCAAAAATTCATGAATTGGGCTTCGAATTGCTTCCCCACCCACAGTATTCTCCAGATCTGGCCCACAGCGACTTTTCCTTGTTCTCAGACCTCAAAAGGATGCTCGCAGGGAAAAAATTTGGCTGCAATGAAGAGGTGATCGCCGAAACTGAGGCCTATTTTGTGGCAAAACCGAAGGAGTACTACCAAAATGGTATCAAAAAATTTGAAGGTCGTTATAATCATTGTATCGCTCTTGAAGGGAACTATGTTGAATAATAAAAACAAATTTTGACCAACAAATGTGTTTTTATTTGTTAGACCGGGGACTTATCAGCCAACCTGTTATATTGAGTTAATTGTCTTTTTTGTTATTTGTAGCATTTATTGCCATAGAATTTTATAGCAATTTAACAAACAATACCCCATAGAATAGTCGCAATATAACATCCACTACAACTGTTAGCTAAATAGAGACCTTAATTTATCAATTGATTGGAGGAGGAGGAGGTCAGTCAATTTTATTTAAATCAATTTACACAACTAAATGATAGACGCAAACTCTGAATGATCTATGGGAAACTCTAGGTCCAATTCCATCTTCCCAATAGCGATAGCGATAAAGTCCATTGGTCTTTGTATGCAAGAAAGAAAACAAACCACCATTTGGGTTAACTTTGGACAATAATTGATGGTGTTCCGAAGCGTCTGTGTATGCGTCTTCAACATTCCACTTGAACATTGAATTACTCATCATTCATTTCTATTCATTTCATGGCTAATTTCATTGAATTTCCATTTCATTTGGGTATTTGTTTTCCCATTCATTTTCAGCTACTTTACCTTCTTTCGGATGATGTGGAGAGCAAAACCGGCATCATTGGCACCATGAATTCTAAATATTTGAAGCTTTGTGCAATAACCATTTGATTACATTCGGATGCCATACACTTAGCCCACTTGTCTTGGTTCACAGTATGGATGGCTCGAGTGGTCGATTGTATGAACTGACTAACCTTGGGCATGACTATAAGCTGGGAAAACCATCACTCCCGGGCTTTGTTCTCCATTGATGAACAAAAGACAACCCCCTCCCCACCCACCAAAACCGTTTGTTTAGACATTCCAGCATTCAGTTTGAAAGCAAAATGTCAGCACTTTAATTGCTTCATAAACATATTTCTTCTCTTAGGGGGTGTCCTTTTTAGAAAAATGCTTGGTTGTCATCATTTCCCCATTGGAATCTTCTTGTTTTTGGTGCTCTTTTGTTTGGAAAACTTTTGACTATGGTTGATAGGTGGTTAGAATGTGGTCTTTGGTCAATGGCTTTGGCCTGTGTACCGATATGTACGAATGCACTGTGGACTAAATAGTTAGTTCAGTTAGTTTTGTCTAGCAGCGAAGACAAATTGAATGGCAACAGTTCCTATACAAACAAGTACAGACGGATGACTGTTCGGCTAGGTCGAATTTTATGTACGTGCCCTCAACCATGGATTGCGTGCAAGGTTATGAATTACTTGGATTGTGGCAACAGTTCCGGGTGACAAGGTATCTTGAAGCATTTCAACATTGTCATCTAAATTGTAAGTTGGTCCATATGAACGTTGCATTTAATATTTCGGGATAGGACAACCCTAATCCAACTTTCGGTCTGGATTAACTCAACAACAGTGCACCGATGAACTTAATTCAACTTTTGGTGATGACGCTGCCTTTTTGACCAATTTTTATCGATGGTATGGTGAATTTAGCCGAGATCGTAGTTCATTTGAAGACGAATTTCGTGAATCAATTTTTGTTCCGAAACCCATAGAAGCTGCACGCCATTTGATATTGCAAAATTGTCTATGGTGAGATTGAGATAAACTTAGGCATTAGTGGGTCCAGCATACATTCAATATTGCATAAACTTTTGACTGTAAACAAAAATGGATCTCTCACAATCGCTCAAAAAAATTGGTCGAAAAATATGTTCCAATATTACGATCGCGGTGCAAGGTGATTAAACGTATATATATATTTTGCATTCCATTCCATTATGTCCTGTCATTAGTTAAGTATTTTAGTTCTCGCCATGTGTATCCCGCATCGTGTACTTCGGCATCTATTAATCTTCTCCAGGTGTTCGCTGGTTTCCCTCTTCTTCGGCTTCCCTGTGGATTCCAGTTAAGTGCTGTTCTTGTTATGTCATCGTGCGGCTTCCTCAATGCATGCCCAATCCACACCCATTTTCTTCTTCGAATTTCCAATAATACAGGTGGCTGCTTGGTGGTACGCCATACACAGCAAAAAATACTTCAGCAATAAGAGTTTAATTGCACTTTTTGGTATACAAAAAATAGGCAGTGCATCCACACTGCATGAATCGGTGGCAATAACCTAAACATGTAATTAAACTTGTTTATGATCGTTCGTTTACGTTATTGCAACCAATTCATGCAGCATAGATGCATGAAAGGTAGTGCTGTTTTCCTTCACGCCAACAATGCTATACTCAAGATTATATATCACTTCTGAGCAATATTTCTATTAAAATGAGCAATTATATCAGCGCTATGTAGAAGCTGCTCTAAATCAGGGCATCGCCTACAAAAATCAGCGCTGATTCGGTTGTTTTGTAAGCAGTTGGTACTGCCTCTCCCTCTCTCTCTCTCTTACAATCCTGCTGAAAAAGTGCTCCATTTTTTGCGAGGACCATTTTTGGGGCGACTTTTATATCTTCAGAGGTACCACCTTCGGATGTTATAATCCTTTCCAGGTAGCAGAATGTATTTACATTTTCAATTGGCTTCCCCTCTACTGCAATTATATCGTTATTGCTCGCATTAATTCGCGTGACTTTTGTTTTTTATACCCTCCACCATAGGATGGGGGTATATTAACTTTGTCATTCCGTTTGTAACACATCGAAATATTGCTCTAAGACCCCATAAAGTATATATAATCTGGGTCGTGGTGAAATTCTGAGTCGATTTGATGTCCGTCCTTCTGTTGAAATCACGCTAACTTCCGAACGAAACAAGCTATCGATTTGAAACTTGGCACAAGTAGTTGTTATTGATGTAGGTCGGATGGTATTGCAAATGGGCCACATCGGTCAACTTTTACGTATAGCCCCCATATAAACGGACCACCAATTTTGGCTTGCGATTGCTCTAAGAGAAGCAAATTTCATCCGATCCATCTAAAATTTGGTACATGGTGTTAGTATATGGTCTCTAACAAACATGCAAAAATTGGTCCACATCGGTCCATAATTACATATAGCCCCGATATAAACTGATCCCCAGATTTGGCTTGCGGAGCCTCTAAGAGAAGCAAATTTCATCCGATCCGGTTGAAATTTGGCACATGATGTTAGTATATGGTGTCTAACAACCATGCAAAAATTGGTCCACATCGGTCCATAATTATATATAGCCCCCATATAAACCGATCCCCCGATTTGGCTTGCGGAGCCTCTAAGAGAAGCAAATTTCATCCGATCCGGCTGAAATTTGCTACATGGTGTTAGCATATGGTCTCTAATGACCATGAAAAAATTGGTCCACATCGGTCCATAATTATATATAGCCCCCATATAAACCGATCTCCAGATTTAACCCCCGAACTGATCCCCAGATTTGGCTTGCGGAGCCTCTAAGAGAAGCAAATTTCATCCGATCCGGTTGAAATTTGGCACATGATGTTAGTATATGGTGTCTAACAACCATGCAAAAATTGGTCCACATCGGTACATAATTATATATAGCCCCCATATAAACCGATCCCCCGATTTGGCTTGCGGAGCCTCTAAGAAAAGCAAATTTCATCCGATCCGGCTGAAATTTGCTACATGGTGTTAGCATATGGTCTCTAATGACCATGAAAAAATTGGTCCACATCGGTCCATAATTATATATAGCCCCCATATAAACCGATCTCCAGATTTAACCCCCGAGCCTCTTGGAAGACCAAAATTCATCTGATTTAGTTCAAATTTGGTACGTGGTGTTAATATATGTCCTCAAACACCCATGCAAAAATTGGTCGAAATCGGTCAATAATTATATATAGGCCCCTTATAAACCGATCCCCAGATTTGACCTCCGGAGCCCCTTGGAAGAGCAAAATTCATTCGATTTGGTTGAAATTTGGTGCGTGGTGGTAGTATATGATATGTAACAACCATGCCGAAAGTGGTCCATATCAGTCCATAATCATATATAGCCCCCATATAAACCGACCCCGAAATTTGATTTTGGAGCCTCTTGCAGGAGCAAAATTCATCCGAGTCAGTTGAAAATTGGTACATTGTGCTATTATATTGCCGTTAACAACCATGCCTAACTAGGTCCATATCGGTCTATAGTTATATATAGCCCTCAGATAAATCGATCCCAAATCACACAAAAATTGGTCCATATCAAGTTCATAATTCTATATATCCCCCATATAAGCGACCCCCATATTTCAATTCTCGCTCTCTACGTACCGTGCAAAAGTCCATGTCGATTCGTAATTGTTTGAAAACTTACCTATACATAACTTTTTTGTCTACTATATTCCACGTATGGACTAACTCACAATTTAGAAAACGATGTTAAGAAGTTTTAAGATACCACAACCCAAGTAATTCGATTGTGGATGACAGTCTTTCGTAGAAGTTTCTGTGCAATCCATGGTGGAGGGTACATAAGATTCGGCCAGGCCGAACTGCTCTAAATCGGGACATCTGCCACAAAAATCAGCGCTGATTCGGTTGTTTTGTAAGCAGTTGGTACTGCCTCTCTCCCTTAAAGGGTGATACGGTCAAAATGTGGTCAAGGGAAAACGCGTGTAAATCGGTGAAATCGTTTATATAAAAAATCAAATTAAATTTATTTTTCAAGTTCAATTAGTATAAAATTCAGGAAAAATATTCAGTTAGGCTTTCGCTTTTCCAAATTCGAATTGCCGGGCCTCACGCTTGACACCTGCCATCAGATTTTGTACAGCCACCTTGTCCACCTTCTTCACCGCAGAAAGCTAGTTTGCCTTGAACTGCTGCTCGTCGTTAGCAGTTTTTTTGGTCTTCTTTAGGTTCCGCTTTACAATAGCCCAGTATTTCTCAATTGGGCGGAGCTCTGGCGTGTTGGGAGGGTTCTTGTCCTTGGGAACCACCTGCACGTTGTTGGCGGCGTACCACTCCATGGCATTTTTACCGTAATGGCATGATGCCAAATCCGGCCAAAACAGTACGGAACAACCGTGTTTCTTCAGGAAAAGCAGCAGACATTTATTCAACCACTCTTTCACGTAAATTTCTTGGTTGACAGTCCCGGAAGCTATGAAAATGCTGCTTTTCAAGCCACAGGTACAGATGGCTTGCCAAACCAGATATTTCTTTGCGAACTTTGACAGTTTTACGTGCTTAAAAATATCTGCTACCTTTCCCCTTCCTTTTGCCGCATAAAACTCCTGTCACGGAAGCTGCCTGAAAGAGGTCACACGAAAAGTAAATCTGATGCCATACAATGCTAAAGGGTGATACGGTCAAAATTTGGTCAATATAAACTTGACGTATTTCTTTAAATTTTGCATTTATAAAACCTGAACACCCCTCATTTTGAAGGTGTGTGTGTGTAGAATGTTGCTCCTATTTTGATTTTGGAATTCACTCTTCTTGACAGCTGAAGAGCCAGCTGAAATGCCGTATTCTTAATGATGCTATTAAACGTACTCCTTGTGCAAAATTTGAAGCAAATCAGGGCAAAACTCTGGCTTTTGAGGCCATATAAGTTCAAATCGGACGAAAGATATATATGGAGCTATATCTAAATCTGAACCGATTTCAACCAAATTTGGCACAATTACCGATACTACTAAACGCACTCCTTGTGCGAAATTTGAAGCAAATCACGGCAAACCCCTGGATTTTGAGGCCATATAAGTCCAAATCGGACGAAAGATATATATAGGAGCTATATCTAAATCTGAACTGATTTTAACAAAATTTGACACACTTAACGATACTATCAAACGTACCCCTTGTGCAAAATGTGAAGCAAATCACGGCAAAACTCTGACTTTTGTGGCCGTATAAGTTCAAATCGGACGAAAGATATATATGGGAGCTATATCTAAATCTGAACCGATTTCAATCAAATTTACCAAGCATTGGTAGAGTGTCAATTCTACCCTCTGTGCAAAATTTCACGAAGATCGGTAGTAAACTTTGGCCTCTGTGGTCATATGAGTCTAAATCGGACGAAAGATATATATGGGAGCTATATCTAAATCTGAACCGATTTGGCTGATATTTTGCAAGATTTTCGAGATTCATTAAATATTTGGATGTACGGTATTTCAAGAAAATCGGTTGATAAACACGCTAACTATGACTAAATCGGGGATAAATATATATGGCAGCTATATCTAAATCTGAACCGATTTTTTCCAAAACCAATAACGATTGTCCCTGTCCCAAGAAACGGCCCTATGCCAAATTTGAGGACGATCGGACTTAAATTGCGAGCTGTACTTTGTGCACAAAATTACTTATATAGACGGACAGACAGACAGACAGACAGACAGACAGACAGACAGACGGACGGACATCGCTAAATCGACTCAGAATTTAATTCTAAGCCGATCGGTATACTAAAAGATGGGTCTATGACCACTATTTCTTGGCGTTACATACAAATGCACAAACTTATTATACCCTGTACCACAGTAGTGGTGAAGGGTATAAATATCTTTAAATGTTGAAATTTTTCTTCATCTTTCTCTCAAATTTTTTGCAGAAAGCAATTGCCAATATCACTAGAAAACGTCATACTAATCGAGTTGATAAATCATCTTCTAAAAAAATATTTTATTTAAAATAGAACAGGTTTAGTTTTTATTTTCAATATTTATATAATTTTTGTTCTCAAAATGTCATCACATTGTGATCACTGTTGAAACTTTTAATTTTGCACTAGCTACGTTAGTCAGAGGAATATGACAATGGCTGGGCATCTTTTTTTTTTTTTGGGAGGGTATTCTGGGAACGCATACATGGGGAAATAACTAAAACCAAGTTAGCATTTGAATAGGAAATTGGTTTAATTGAGCAAATACCCGAAATACGGCATTTAGAATTACAAACGAGTAACGAAATTAAGCCCTGTGTCTGATGTCATGGCTAAATAGACACAATTTCAATGATGGGGAAAGAATGAGGACGCTGGTATCATTATGATATCCTTTTAAGCTGCGGGGGTTCATGTTTTGGTTATAAGGACTACAATGCGATTCGAACTACCTACCTACCTACCAATATATCTAACCATAAATTCGCTCAGCAACATGTCCATCAGCCGAACGAATCGTGAGGCAACAATTGACAGACAGAGCAACATTGTTAGATTAGTATATGGAGGGGGTTTGCTGAATGAATATTTGCCCAAGTAATCGATGCCAAACAATAGAGCTAAAAATTGTCACCCTCCCCACCCCCACCACATGGCCAATGAAATTTCATTCGCGGTATCCTTACTCTGCCGTTTGAATATTTATTCATTCCGTTCGTCATTCATGGCTTCCTAGGCTCATTACTCGCACAATTGCTAGGCATTTTATTAAGAAACCCACTATCCGCCGTAATTTCCCCACTCCTTCCACTTTGGTGATACAATAGCTCTGAGCCCAAAGAAGTTTTATCCAATGTTTGTTCAACTACAAAGGATTTTGTAGAGTAAACGATCGACCAAACGTAGCAAACCTAATAGAAATTTGAAAAGTTTTTAAGTGATGGCAGAATAAATTGCTGGAATAACTGGAAATGTGACACAATTAAAATAAATCCTCCTATCTGCAGCCGCAGCAACAAATGTGATTGCCATGCGACCCAAAGACCAAACAACACTCAGTTCGGTGTCTTAGTTTATCTGTGTTTATGGTAAAGTTACACAGCCAAAAAAACTTCCATAAAAATTATGCAGCAGAAAATCTGAAGTTTTTGTAATGTGCACCACAAGTTAGTATAATTGCTAAAAAAATACATACGATTTTGTGTATCATAAATAATTGATATGAAGGGAAATAATTCTCAACTTGTCCATCGGCCGAGATGCTGTAATTGTTTGAAGTTTTTCAATAAAAAGAACCTTCGGAAAGGAGAGAGATAGGTTGAGGATATCTACTTGCTGCACACACAGAATACTTCAGAATTTAAAGTTCCACTACTGAGTCCTTCGGATCTACAATGCTACTACTAAAAATATTGAATCTACAATTCCTTTATTTTGTTCCTTAGATCTACGATTGCATCATTGGGAGCCATCGTGGTGCAATGGTTAGCATGCCCGCCTTGCATACACAAGGTCGTGGGTTCGATTCCTGCTTCGACCGAACACCAAAAGGTTTTTCAGCGGTGGATTATCCCACCTCAGTGCTCAATGCTGGTGATATTTCTGAGGGTTTCAAAGCTTCTCTAAGTGGTTTCACTGTAATGTGGAACGCCGTTTGTAACGATCCCCCTTCTTGGTCTGATCTCCTCTGACTTTGGCTACCTAATGGCCCCGGCCATGCTCAGTCTTGGGGCGGTTCTTAGTCAGAGAAGATAGTTTTGGATACATAGCCTGTACAATAGGTAGCCTGTTACTATAGTGTTCGTGTAGATAAATTAATAGAATGACAGTACTATTTTGGTATTAAATCCACTTTGCCCAGGGTGTTATATGGCATACATCTTACCTCTGATTAGGCTAACATTTCCTTTCGCGAATCCCTAACAAAATTTAGAATTTCATATTAAATTTCATTTAATATCATGGAAGTAAGTGTCGTAGATTAAACATATGAACGTATAACAAATGAGCTTATAGCTGATTGAGTATAATGGCATATAAAATGATAAATTTATGTATGGAATAAAATATTAGTAAACTATATGTTTTGACTAAAAGGTATAATAATATGTATAACAACGAAATAGCGAGCTAATTCATATGTATGAGAATGTCAAATACGGTTGACTTACCATTTAAAATCCATCGCAGTCCTCAGGCCTGATGAAGGAGGATAGTGAAGTCGGGGCTTTATAATTTTAGGATCGAATTAACTCGCTCGAAGTGTACGTTAAGTGGAGGTAAATTAGTTGTGAACAATAAAATGTATTAAATTAAGATAAAGCTCTATTATATTAATCTTGCATAGACAGGGGATGGTTCCAGATACCATTATCAATCTTGCATTTACAGCGATATAATTCAGAGACACTTTTATTTGTCGGAAGATTAAATATTGTTGATTTGGTATTTACGATGACGATATGTAGTATGAACCAAATGCTCTGTGATCTTCCTTTTCCATGTTTATTAGTGGGATTCTTGAAATTCACCCTAAATTGTTGTCCTCTACGGTTAAGGGCTGCTTAACTATCCGTAAAATTAAGATTTGTTCCTGCCGCAGGCCCAACTGGTCGATATTCGTATGTATATATTTTTGGAGTTCTATACTTTTTATGTATTTTCGGTATTTTTCCAATTAATTTTCAATTATAAATTTTTTTCCTATTTTTTTTCTCGACATAAAAATTTTATGACTCCTTTTTCTCCCTTTTTTCAAATTTTTTTTCCTTTCATTTTTTTTCTTTTGACACATTTAAAATTTTTTTCAAAAATTTTGTATTTCATTTCAACAGCTCCTATAATTTTTAATTTTTTTTCAAGTAGAACTTTTCGTCGCCACAATCCTTCTTACACGTTCGAACTCGGCTATAAAAAGGAGATCCCTTGTCATTGAGCTTAACATGGAATCGGGAAGCACTCAGTGATAAGAGAGCAGTTCACCAGTGTTCACAATGGATTGAATAGTCTAAGTGAGCCTGATACATCGGGCTGCCACCTAACCTAACCTACGATTGCATCATTGGCAAATTATGTAGCCACTGAATTCTTCGAGTCTACAGTGTAATCACAGAATTCCTCGGAACTACAATTCCATCACTGAGCTTTTGCAATCTACAGTTCCCCCACTGAGTTCTCTGGATATACAGTTCCACTGGAGAACTACAGTTCCACTAGGATCTACAGCGTAATCTCAGAGTTCATTCCATTGCCGCGCTCTCCAGATCTTCAGTTTCACCGCTAAGTTTTTCGATTGCATCCCTGAGACATGAGGACCCATACGTACTTACTTAATTCATCGGATCTGTACTGCAATCACTCAGTTTCTCGGATCTACAATTCCATCACTGAATTCTTACAATCTACAGTTCCCCACTGAGTTCTTCGAAGAGACAGTTCCTTTACTGAGATTTCCAGATCTACAGTTCCACCACTTAGTTCCTCTGATCTTCGATCCCTCACTGAGGTTTTATAACCAACAAATACGTAATTGATTCTTCGACCCCGACATCATCGAACATACATTTACAGAACCTCATCACTGAGTTCATACGATCTACAGCTCCAGCACTGAGTTCTTCGGAAATACAGTTTCACTACTAAGTTATTTAGATCGATTCGATTCCTTCGCTGAGATAACAGCTTGGCTGATAAATCCCCGGTCTAACAAAGAAAAACACATTTTTTGTCAAAAGTCGTTTTTATTATTCAACATAGCTCCCTTCAAGAGCGATACAACGATTATAGCGACCTTCCAATTTTTTGATACCATTTTGGTAGTACTCCATCGGTTTTGCCTCAAAATAGGCCTCAGTTTCGGCGATCAACTCTTCATTGCAGCCAAATTTTTTTCCCTGCGAGCATCCTTTTGAGGTCTGACAACAAGAAAAAGTCGCTGGGGCCAGAGAATAAGGTGAGTGAGGAAGCAATTCGAAGCCCAATTCATGAATCTTTGCCATCGTTCTCAATGACTTGTGGCACGGTGCGTTGTCTTGGTGGAACAACACTTTTTTCTTCTTCATATTTCGACCTTCAAACGCTCCAATAACGCCACATAATAGTCATTGTTGATGGGTTTTCCATTCTCAAGATAATCGATAAAAATTATTCCATGCGCATCCCAAAAAACAGAGGCCATTACTTTGCCAGCGGACTTTTGAGTCTTTCCACGCTTCGGAGACGGTTCACCGGTCGCTGTCCACTCAGCCGACTGTCGATTGGACTCAGGATTGTAGTGATGGAGCCATATTTCATCCATTGTCACATATCGACGGAAAAACTCGGGTGTATTACGAGTTAACAACTGCAAACACCGCTCAGAATCATCAACACGTTGTTGTTTTTGGTCAAATGTGAGCTCGCGCGGCACCCATTTTGCACAGAGCTTCCGCATATCCAAATATTGATGAATGATATGTCCAACACGTTCCTTTCATATCTTTCAAGCTTCTGCTATCTCGATCAACTTCATTTTACGGTCATTCAAAATCATTTTGTGGATTTTTTTGATGTTTTCGTCGATAACCACCTCTTGCGGGCGTCCACTGCGTTCACCGTCCTCCATGCTCATTTCACCACGCTTGAATTTTGCATACCAATCAATGATTGTTGATTTCCCTGGGGGCAGAGTCCGGAAACTCATTAGTCCCTTCAGAAAACAGTATTTTATCAAAACACGAAATTCATTTTTTCCATTTTTTTTTCACAATAACAAAAGTTGCTTCACAAAAGACGCTCTATCTCACAAACTAATTGACTTACAGACGTCAAATTTTGACACGAATCATTTGAATGTTGGTACTATATAAAAATAATATGCATTTAATAGTAGCGACAAGCTATGTGTCAGACCGGTGACTTACCAGCCAACCTGTTATGAGTTTACAGATATACTTACTGAATTCATCGGCTCTGAACTGCAATCACTGAATTCCTCGGAACTGCAGTTCCATTACCAAGCTTCTCCGATCTACAGCTCCACCACAGAGTTCTTCGGATCTATAGACTCATCACTGAGTCCTTCAGTACAGTTCAATCAGTAAGCTCTTCTGATTTATCCTCCCCCTCGAATTTATAGCATAACCAATGTGTTTCTTGGATCAACATTTCCATTATTGAGTTCTCCCGATGTACTGAGTTCTCGGATCTACAGTTCCATCAGTGTGCTCTCGGATTTTAAATTTCGCCCTTGGGTTCTGAGTTCTTCGAATACGCAGTTACACAAATAAGATCCCTTGATCTATAAATCCACCACTTCTTTTTTTTTTTGGATCTAGAGGTTCCCACTCCACTGAGTGCTTCGGTTTTGCAGATCTTAAAATTTCATTACTGAGTTAGTCGCATCTACGATTCCATCACTGAGATCATAAGACCAGCAAGTCACCACTGACATATAGTTCACAACAGAGTTCTTCTGATCTTCAGCAACCGATGAGTTCCGCTGAACTACATTTTATTCATTGAGTTTTTTCCATCTACATTTACATTTACAAAGTTATTGGGTTCCATAGTTCCATCACTGAGCTCTTCTGAACTATAGTTTCATCAACGGCTTCTTCGGATCTACAGTGTAACCACTGAATCCCTTCTAACTACAGTTTCATCACTGAGCTCTTTTGATCTGCAATTCCACGTCATCACTTCAGCAGATCTATAGCAACTAAGGAGTCCTTTAGGTACACAGTTCACCCTGTGAGTTCCTGCGATGTGCGTAACTACACTTTCATCAATTTGCTTTCAGATCTTTATATTCAACTTTTGAGTTCTTTGAATGTGCAATCCCACCAGTAAGATTCTCTGATCTATAGTTCGACCATTCAGTTTTACGGATCCAGAGGTCCACCACTGCGTTCTTCAGATGTTCACTTCCTCTATTTAGTTCTTCGTTTGTACAGTTCAACCACTGAGTTATTCAGATTTTAAGCTCCATCACTGAGTTCTACGGATTTGCAGCTTCAACTTATTTGCAACGTTTCTCCCACTGAAATCGTATGACTAATAATTTACTACTGAATTCTTCAGATCTACGTCCTATGTACAGTTCCTCCATTGGGTTCTTTGGATTTGGATACAGCTCCATCACAGAGCTCTTCTGGCCTACAGCTCTATCACAGAATTTTTCACCACTGAGTTTCGCGGAACTACAGATTTTTCACTATTGAGATCTACACTTTGAGTCCATTGGATTGGGATTTGCAGTTCCTCCACTGGCCAATATAAACTTGACGTATTTCTTTCAATTTTGCATTTAAAAAACCTGAACACCCCTCAATTTGAAGGTGTGTATGTGTAGAATGTTGCTCCTATTTTGATTTTGGAATTCACTCTTCAGTTGTCAAAATGCCGTCCAAGCAAGAAGAGCAGCGTATCAAAATTTTGCTCGCGCATCGCGAAAATCCGAGCTACTCGCACGCAAAGCTGGCAAAATCGCTAAAAGTTGCCAAATCAACCGTTACAAATGTAATTAAAGTGTTTGGGGAACGTTTGTCGACAGCCAGGAAGTCTGGATCGGAGGGAAATCGGAAGCCGCTGAGACGACAAAGAGAGTTGCCGGTAGTTTCAAGCGAAACCCTAACCTCTCTCTCCGAGATGCCGCAAATAAGCTGGGTGTATCGTCTACAACCGTGCATCGAGCCAAAAAACGAGCCGGACTATCGACTTACAAGAAGGTAGTGACTCCAAATCGCGATGATAAACAAAATACGACGGCCAAAGCGCGATCCCGGACGCTGTACACGACGATGCTGACGAAGTTTGACTGCGTGGTAATGGACGACGAAACCTACGTCAAAGCCGACTACAAACAGCTTCCGGGACAGGAGTTTTATACGGCAAAAGGAAGGGGAAAGGTAGCAGATATTTTCAAGCACATAAAACTGTCAAAGTTCGCAAAGAAATATCTGGCTTGGCAAGCCATCTGTATCTGTGGCTTGAAAAGCAGCATTTTCATAGCTTCCGGGACTGTCAACCAAGAAATTTACGTGAAAGAGTGTTTGAATAAACGTCTGCTGCTTTTCCTGAAGAAACACGGTTGTTCCGTACTGTTTTGGCCGGATTTGGCATCTTGCCATTACGGTAAAAAGGCCATGGAGTGGTACGCCGCCAACAACGTGCAGGTGGTTCCCAAGGACAAGAACCCTCCCAACACGCCAGAGCTCCGCCCAATTGAGAAATACTGGGCTATTGTCAAGCGGAATCTAAAGAAGACCAAAAAAAACTGCTAAGGACGAGCAGCAGTTCAAGGCAAACTGGCTTTCTGTGTCGAAGAAGGTGGACAAGGTGGCTGTACAAAATCTGATGGCAGAGGTCAAGCGTGAGGCCCGGCAATTCGGATTTGGAAAAGCGAAAGCCTAACTGAACATTTTTCCCGAATTTTATACTAATTGAACTTGAAAAAGAAATTTAATTTGATTTTTTAAATAAACGATTTCACCGATTTACACGCGTTTTCCCTCGACCAAATTTTGACCGTATCACCCTTTACTTTTTTAAAATCTCATTGGATCTATGGATCCTTCACTGAGTTTTTTGGTTGCACAATTCCTCCATTGAATCCTTCAGATCTTCAGCACCATAATTGAGTTATGCGGCTTTATAGGTCCAGGCCCGAGTTCATTGGATTTACAGTTCCATCACTGAGTTCTTCGGTTGCACAATTCAACCATTGATTCTTAAGATATTCAGCACCATCACTGGTACTGCTTCTTTACAGTTCCAACACTGATTTCTCGGGATCTATAGATCTTCCACCGGGTTCTTCGGTTGCACCATTCCACCACAGAGTCCTTCAGATCTCCAGCATTATCACTGAGTTATGCATCACTGTGATCTGCTGCTTTACAATTCCAACACTGATTTCTTTGGATCAATAGACCCTCCGCCAAGTTCATCGGTTGCACAATTTAACCACTGACTCGTTCAGATCATCAGCATCATCACTGAGTTATGCATCTTTGCAGGTCCAACACGAAGGTCTTTCGATTTGAAGATTCCTCACTGACATCTTCGGTTGCACAATTTCACCATTGATTCCTTCAGATCTCCAGCACCATCACTGTCTTCTGCAACTTTGCAACTCCAACACTGAATTCTTTTGATATACAGAACAGAATAACACATTGGGACCATCCACCCTGCGAACTTCTCATCAACGACCAATCGTTTATATAATGAATTCAACCATTTTCAATCATCCGCGACCCACATTTCCCATCAATAACCGACCATATGAAACCAGGGTACCTATGTAGTGCAATGTTTAGAAAGCCCTGCTTGCATAAAAAGAGTCATGGCCCAATTTCTATCGGAGCCAATTTCTATCGGAAACCAAGCCGTTTTTAAGAGGTGGTTATCCCCTCTTTCTACCACAGGTGATATTTTGTAGTGTTTGCAAACTTCTCTAAATGGTTTCATGGCAAAAGGAGGTCCCTTGTCACTCCACTTAACGTAGTATCGGGCAGCACTAATTGACCAGAGAGAAGTTCACACCCTGTGGTATTACAAAAGCCTGATACTACGAGAAAGCGGACACGGGAGTTTCCGATCAACTACATCTTCGATCAAAGACATCTTCGTGGTCGATCACCGATTTTTTTCTCTCGATGATAACTATTTATCAATTATCAACCCTATCCCCCAATTTATGGCGTAGAATATGAAAACAGTTTATAATTAATTAAGGACAACACTTTTTTCCGTGTACTTTGTAATATCTTGGTATGTGGTTGAATGGTTGAATGTTTTATAAAATTCTTCTTAGCCGCGGTCCAGGAAAGGGTTTCTCGCAATTGAACAACAATGCTTTGGGGGTTATTGTTCTATTCGCAAAACTTTCTTTTTGTTTCGAACTTAGCCAGTAATTATTTGTCGAAATTGGTTTAAGTTTATCATTTCATTCCTTTGATTATATTGGGATGCTGCGGAAATGTACAAAGTTTCTTTACTAGAGCAATGTTTGCATGACAATGTTGTGGGAAGAGCTAATTCTTCGCTTTACTACGATACTCCACGATAGGAAGCACAAGCACAAACAACAGCATTGCCCCAAACAAACAAAGGAATTGCTATAAATATTCCTTTAGGATCCATTATGATTTAATCAAGAGATTTCCTTCTGAAATCCATTTGAAGTTTTATGGTCCATCCAATACTAATCGAATCGCAGGCAAGCAGAAACTGAAGCTGTCATGACTCTAACTAGGGTCAAAGCGATAATGTGTCAAACTACAAATCATCTGCATTGGACACCATCTGTTTTGGTAGCAAGGAATCACATCACATTTTATCGTTGTTGCAAAAATATTAATAAATATTAAAAGGAAAAAGGGTTATGCTATTTTTTTATTATGGTCTTTTCGAATGCCAAAGAAATAGAATCGATTTTTAGGGTTTGATTTTATTCTTTTCCTCCATTGGTTTGGTGTTGTGGGATTCAACCAACTGTTAGGTTCTTATGACTTGGAGCAAAAATATTTTTAGTTCCTCCAGATGCCTACCAATATCTATGCTAATTGTGTCCATTTTTATGAGTACCAGTTTGCAATGAATTATTGCTGATGGGTGTGCGTTAGCTCATATGAATAGAATTTTTATAAGAGTCAAACTATTTGGGAGAGAATTTTGTTTTTTACTACCTTGCCGTAGGGAGGAGAGAATTTTGATTGTGTGTGTGCATATATTTAATAAAAAGCAAATTGAATTTATTTATTAGTTGCTATAAGGACACATAAGGTGGATCATATACAAAATTTGATATCAGTGGTAACTGAAGAGGTCTTTGGAGTATCAAGGGCACGGCTGTCACTTGTGCCAAGAATAATCTACCAAAATTTGCCAAAAATCTTCTAAGCTTACAAAAATCAAAATTTTATTTCTTTAGAAAATTTTGTTAAAATTTTAATTCTACATAAAATGTTGTCAAAATTTTATTTCTATAGACAATTTTGTCAAAATTTTATTTCTAAAAAAAATTTTGCCAAAACTTTAATTCTATAGAAAATTTTGTCAAAATTTTATTTCTATAGAAAATTTTACTTCTATGGAAAATTTTGTCAAATTTTAGTTCTATAGAAAATGTTGTTAAAACTTTATTTCTATGAAAAAGTTTGTCAAAATTTTAATTGTATCGAAAATTTTGTCAAAATGTTACTTTTATAGAAAATTTCGTCAAAATTTTATTTCCAAAGAATATTTTGTTAAAACTTTATTTCTATAGAAAATTTTGTCAAAATTTTACTTCTATGGAAAATTTTGTCAAAATTTAATATCCATAGAACATTTTGCAAAAATTTATTTCTATAGAAAATGTGGTCAAAATTTTGTTTCTGTAGAAAAATTTTGTCAAAATGTTATTTCTTTAAATAATTTTATTAAATATTTATTTCTATATAATATTTTATGAAAAATTTATTTCTATAAAAAATTTTATTTCTGTAGAGAATAGAAAATTTTGTCAAAATTTTATTTCTATAGACAATTTTGTCAAAATTTATTTTCTAAGAGAAATGTTCAAACCTTTTATTTCTATAGAAAAAATTTCGCAAAATATTATTTCTATAGAAAATTTTGACACAATTGTATTTTTATAGATAATTTTGCCATATTTTATTTCTATAGAGAATTTCGTCATAATTTTGTTTCTATAGGAAATTTTGTCAAAATTTTATTTCTATAGAAAATTTTATCAAAATATTATTTCTATGGAAAATTTTGTCAAAATTTTAGTTCTATTGAAAATTTTGTCGAAATTTTAATTCTATAGCAAATTTTGTCCAAATTTTACTTCTATAGAAAATTTTGTAAAAATTTTATTTCTGTAGAAAAATTTTGTCAAAATGTTATTTCTGTAGAAAAATTTTGTCAAAATGTCATTTCTTTAGATAATTTTATCAAAATTTTATTTCTATAAAATATTTTATGAAAAATTTATTTCTATACAAAAATTTTATTTATGTAGAGAATTTTGTCATAATTTTATTTCTATAGAAATTTTTGTCAAAATTTAATTTCTGTACAAAATTTTGTCAAAATCTTGTTTCTATAGAAAATTTTATACCTACAGAAAATTTTGTCAAAATTTTATTTCTATAGACAATTTTGTCAAAATTTTATTTCTAAGAGAAATGTTCAAACTTTTTATTGCTATAGAAAAAAATTCCCAAAATTTTATTTCTATAGAAAATTTTGACACAATTGTATTTTAAAAGAAAATTTTGTCAAAATTTTAGTTCTATAGAAAATGTCAAAATTTTATTTCCATAGAAAATTTTGTCCAAATTTTACTTCTATGGAAGATTTTGTAAAAATTTTATTTCTATAGAAAAATTTTTTCAAAATTTTATTCCTATAGGAAATTTTGTCAAAGTATTAGTTCTATAGAAAATTTTGTTGAAATTATAATTCTTTAGAAAATGTTGTCAAAATTTTATTTCCAAAGAAAATTTGTCCAAACTTTACTTCTATACAAAATTTTGTAAAAATTTTATTTCTGTAGAAAAATTTTGCCAAATTTTATTTCTATAGAAAATGTGGTCAAAATTTTGTTTCTATAGAAATTTTTTGTCAAAATTTTTTTTCTATATGAAATTTTGTCAAAATATTATTTCTATGGAAAATTTTGTAAAAATTTTAGTTCTATAGAAAATTTTGTCGAAATTTTAATTCTGTAGAAAATTTTGTCAAAATTTTATTTCCATAGAAAATTTTGTCCAAACTTTACTTCTATAGAAAATTTTGTAAAAATTTTATTTCTGTAGAAAAATTTTGTCTAAATTTTGTTTCTATAGAAAATGTGGTCAAAATTTTGTTTCTGTAGAAATATTATTTCTTTAGATAGTTTTATATAAATTTTATTTCTCTATAATATTTTATGAAAATTGTATTTCTATAGAAAATTTTATTTCTGTAATTTTGTCAAAATTTTATTTCTATAGAAAACTTGGTCAAAATTTAGTTTCTGTACACAATTTCTGTTATAGAAAATTTTGTACCTATAGAATGGGTATCATAACATGAAAGAAAAAATGTTTGGGCTAAGTTCAACTTGACTTTAATAATTCAGAACAAGTAAGGAAAGTCTAATGTCGGGCGGGGCCTACTATATTATACCCTGTACCACTTTGTAGATCTAAATTTTCGATACCATATCACATCCGTAAAATGTGTTTGGGGCTATATATAAAGGTTTGTCCCAAATACCTACATTTAAATATCACTCGATCTGGACAGAATTTGATAGACTTCTACAAAATCTATAGACTCAAAATTTAAGTCGGCTAATGCGCTAAGGTGGAACACAATGTTAGCAAAAAAATATGGGAAGCAAATTTAAGGAAACTTCGAAAAAGTTTATTTATGATTTATCGCTCGATATATATGTATTAGAAGTTTAGGAAAATTAGAGTCATTTTTACAACTTTTCGACTAAGCAGTGGCGATTTAACAAGGCAAATGTTTGTGTTTTGACCATTTTTGTTGAAATCAGAAAAACATATATATGGGAGCTATATCTAAATCTGAACCGATTACAACCACATTTGGCACGCATAGCTATAAGGCTAATTATACTCCCTGTGCAAAATTTCAACAAAATCGGAGTTGAAAATTGGCCTCTGTGGTCATATGAGTGTAAATCGGGCGAAAGCTATATATGGGAGCTATATCTAAAACTGAACCGATTTCAACCAAATTTGGCACGCATAGCTACAATGCTAATTCTACTCTCTGTGCAAATTTTCAACTAAATCGGAGCAAAAAATTGGCCTCTGTGGTCATATGAGTGTAAATCGGGCGAAAGCTATATATGGGAGCTATATCTGAACCGATTTCAACCAAATTTGGCACGCAAAGCCACAATACTAGTTATACTCCCTGTGCAAAATTTCAACTGAATTGGAGCAAAAAATTGGCCTCTGTGGTCATATGAATGTAAATCGGGAGAAAGCTATATATGGGAGCTATATCTAAATCTGAACCGATTTCAACCAAATTTGCAACGCATAGCTACAATGGTAATTCTACTCCCTGTGCAAAATTTCAACTAAATCGGAGTTAAAAATTGGCCTCTGTGGTCATTTGAGTGTAAATCGGGCGAAAACTATATATGGGAGCTATATCTAAATCTGCACCGATTTCAACCAAATTTGGCACGCATAACCACAATACTAATTCTACTCCCAGTGCAAAATTTCAATTAGATCGGAGTAAAAGATTGGCCACTGTGTTCATATGAGTGTAAATCGGGCGAATGATATATATGGGAGCTATATCTAAATCTGAACCGATTTCAATAAAATTTGGCGCACTTGACTATAGTACTAATTGTTCTTATTGTGCAAAATGTTAAGCAAATTCGGGTAAAACTCTGGCTTCTGGAGCCATATTAGTCCATATCGGTAGAAATATATATATATATATATATATATATATATATATATATATATATATATATATATATATATATATATATATATATATATATATATATATATATATATATATATATATATATATATATATATATATATATATATATATATATATATATATATATATATATATATATATATATATATATATATATATATATATATATTTCGCCCGATCTGGACTAATACGGTCCCAGAAACCAGAGCTTTACCCCAATTTGGTTGAAATTTTGCACTAGGAGTTCAATTAGTAGTGTAGTCAAGTGTACCAAATTTTATTGAAATCGGTTCAGATTTAGGTATAGCTCCCATATATATCGTTCGCCCGATTTACACTCATATGACCACAGTGGCCAATTTTTTCCTCCGATTTATTTGAAATTGTGCTCAGAGAGTAGAATTAATTTGGTTGAAATCGGTTCAGATTTATATATAGCTCCAATATATAGCTTTCGCCCGATTTACACTCATATGACCACAGAGGCCAATTTTTTGCTCCGATTTGGTTGAAATTTTGGCTCTAATTTTCCTAAACTCCTAATACATATATATCGAGCGATAAATCATAAATAAACTTTTGCGAAGTTTCCTTAAGATTGCTTCAGAGTGAAATGTTTCTGTGTAGAAGTCTATCAAATTCTGTCCAGATCGAGTGATATTTAAATGTATGTATTTGGGACAAACCTTTATATATAGCCCCCAACACATTTGACGGATGTGATATGGTATCGAAAATTTAGATCTACAAAGTGGTGCAGGGTATAATATAGTCGGCCCCGCCCGTTTTTAGACTTTCCTTACTTGTTTTATTTTAAGAAATTAGTATAGGTATATAACTTATCTGAATGTACAGTTTTGTTTATCAGGAAATAAAGAATAAATGAAACAAATTTTGTAGCAATTGGACTCAGTAGACGGTTTTTATTAAGCGAATAAAGCATACTCGCAAGTGGTCAACATGCACTCGGTTTTGCTCCCTCACTGTATATGTATCGTCCGATTTTCCCAAATTACGCCATAAAACCCTTATTTATCAACCGATCTTACTCAAAGTTGGCTTACTATTACTTTCTATAGTAGTAAATATATGTGCAAAAAAGGATGGAAATCGGTTCTGATTTACATATAGCTCCCATATATATGCATCGCTTGATTTTGCAAAATTTGGTCATAATAGCCTTAATTATTAACTGAACAACTTTATTGCAATCATACCCAACAAATGCTTATGTTTACTAATTCAGTAGGGGTGGTTTAGGGTATGATATAGTCGGCCCAGCCCGACTTTACTTACTTATTTTTTTAATGTATTTGATTTCTGGTTATAAAAATAAACGGTGACAAATCACACTTGGCGCTTTAAGTCACACTTAGGTTATGAAGACATTACATTCGTAGTCTTAGGAATATTTTCAAATTTTTATCCATTGTATAAAAAAGGTCAGTAGAAATGACAATGTCTAGCAGTATTAAAGTATGAACCCAATATGAACCATGTTAAATATAAAATTTAAACTTTCATGTTTTTCTTGAAATATATATTTTATAAAATTTCAAATATATATATTTTAGAAATTCATCCTATTGTGTATGTAACATATCCCATCATTTATACAAAACCTATTAGTAAATTCGTTTCCCCTATACAAAAGAATTCAACAGCACCCGAACGCATGACCTGCTCGATTGAGTGCTCAACCGAGACTGCACAGCATTTGAAAAATCAACATTGAAATGCACATATAAAAAAAAGAAATAGTTCCTACTCTTGCCTAGTGGGAGAGTACAGTGATTGTTGTATATGTGATGTATGGGCACACACACGCACACACACCCACACAAAAGGCAACAGAGAGCATAACAATGTACATTGGATATTTAGAGATCGGTGGCAACATTGTTGAATGCAATCGAATATTTCAGTAATCCAAAAATTAAGGAAATAATAAATATATAGGGGAAAACGTGGAATATATAGGATCAAAATTGCGAAAACTTTATATAAACACAAAATACACAAAATTTTTTTCCTGACCTCAAACAATGGATGTCTCCAAACAATGCGATATATTGGTAAAAAGTTTGAGGTCAGTCCCCAAAGAATGCAAATGGCCTCAAAGAAACCAGTATATAAAAAAAGTGGCCCCGAACAATGCGGTGCGACTATATATATATATATATATATATATATATATATATATATATATATATATATATATATATATATATATATATATATATATATATATATTATATATATATATATATATATATATATATATATATATATATATAATATATATATATATATATATATATATATATATATATATATATATATATATATATATATATATATATACACAGTCTTACACAAGTTTACATACGGTTTAAGAAATTGTATTTTCTTTAATTATTAAAATATAATAAAATATGCATATATATGCTTTAGATTTTGTAAATTAATTTGAAAAACAAAGTATTTGTCAATTTTCAAGAAGATGTTTTTAGTCTGGATTATAAACAACATCAAGAAACATGTTTAGTTATAAGGTAAAAACCTCAAGGGTATGTAAACTTATGTGAGACTGTGTATATATATATATATATATATATATATATATATATATATATATATATATATATATATATATATATATATATATATATATATATATATATATATATATATATATATATATATATATAAAGGGTGATTCTTTTGAGGTTAGGATTTTCATGCATTAGTATTTGACAGATCACGTGGGATTTCAGACATGGTGTCAAAGAGAAAGATGCTCAGTATGCTTTGACATTTCATCATGAATAGACTTACTAACGAGCCACAACGTCGAATTTTCAGTGAATGGGCCCTAGAAAAGTTGGCAGAAAATCCGCTTTTTTATCGACAAATTTTGTTCTGCGATGAGGCTCATTTCTGGTTGAATGGCTACGTAAATAAGCAAAATTGCCGCATTTGGAGTGAAGAGCAACCAGAAGCCGTTCAAGAACTGCCCATGCATCCCGAAAAATGCACTGTTTGTGGTGGAATCATTGGACCGTATTTTTTCAAAGATGCTGTTGGACGCAACGTTACGGTGAATGGCGATCGCTATCGTTCGATGCTAACAAACTTTTTGTTGCCAAAAATGGAAGAACTGAACTTGGTTGACATGTGATTTCAACAAGATGGCGCTACATGCCACACAGCTCGCGATTCTATGGCCATTTTGAGGGAAAACTTCGGAGAACAATTCATCTCAAGAAATGGACCGGTAAGTTGGCCACCAAGATCATGCGATTTGACGCCTTTAGACTATTTTTTGTGGGGCTACGTCAAGTCTAAAGTCTACAGAAATAAGCCAGCAACTATTCCAGCTTTGGAAGACAACATTTCCGAAGAAATTCGGGCTATTCCGGCCGAAATCGAAAAAGTTGCCCAAAATTGGACTTTCCGAATGGACCACCTAAGACTCAGCCGTGGTCAACATTTAAATGAAATTATCTTCAAAAAGTAAATGTCATGGACCAATCTAACGTTTCAAATAAAGAACCGATGAGATTTTGCAAATTTTATGCGTTTTTTTTTTAAAAAAAGTTATCAAGCTCTTAACAAATCACCCTTTATATATATATATATATATATATATATATATATATATATATATATATATATATATATACATATATAATATATATATATATATATATATATATATATATATATATATATATATATATATATATATATATATATATATATATATATATATATATATATATATATATATATATATATATATATATATATATATATATATATATGGGAGCTATATCTAAATTTGAACCGATTTCTTCCAAAATCAATAGGATTCTATTCTAAGCCAAAACACATACTTTTGCCAAATTTGAAGTCGATTGGACTAAAACTGCGACCTAGACTTTGAGTACAAAAATGTGTCCACGGACATGGCTATATCGACTCAGGAGCCCACCCTGGGCATTTTTGCCAATGACACCATGTGTCTATCTCGTCTCCTTCTGGGTGTTGCAAACATGTGCACTAACTTAATACCCTGTTCCAAAGTGTGGCGCAGGGTATAAAAATTTATTAAATTTAATGAAATTGTCTTTAAATTTGTTGTATTTTTGCATCTTGACTACAAATCAAAAAATCGTTCAAATATAGGACATGTTTTTCAACACTTTAGTTTTGCTTGAAACTTAGAATAATTTCTACTGGAAGTCGAGTCTTAATTTAGAAAATAACGTTGTCGTTAACTCGTTTTCAAAGGACTTTGATAGCATATGAAGAAAAAAGGCTGAAAAAGCGAAAAATTAAAATTTGCCTCCTAGAAGCAAGTACACAAATACCAAATTTAAACGAGAATTGTGTCTTAAAAGTATTCTTACTTGTATTCTCCGCTTCTTCGGCTCGGAATCAATACCAACATTTTTAAAGTAAAGAAAATTCTTTGGAACCGGGCATGCTTTTTTTCAGTGTAGGAAGTGGGGAAAAATGTACGGAGGATTCCGGGATGCTCTTGAAAAAAAATATATTTTTGGAATAACTT